>NW_025938383.1:1057-77340 GCF_000764305.2 Hyalella azteca | reverse complement strand
GCGAGGTAAATGTAATCAATATTCTTTGTTTTTAATCAATTTTTTTCTTAACTGGAGCCTTTGCTAACTGAGGTTCTACTGTAAATGTCCTTTCCGGGGTGTCCTGAATAGCCCCGGGGGGGTGTCCCGAGTAGCCCCGCCGTGCGGAAATGGCTGCCATTTTTTTTTGTAATGAGATAGGCAAAATCTGTCAATTACGTTTTCAAGCCGACACCTGGGTGCAACTTTTATGTAAGTAAAATTTTTTAATACGGCAAATATTTTTTTTTGCTACAGACCTTAGCTGAAGTAACTTTTCAAAATAGCGTTTTTCACCATTTTTTTCAGGAATTTTTCAAAGCTAGTAAATGTCGTGTTTTCGATTTCCTTTATACTACATAGATAGGAAAAATGTTGTTGTTTAGGCCACTATATTTAGTTTAGCAATATTCCAATTAGTTTCGCTACTATGACTGTTTTACAACGTGTCAGAGGTGCGTCCCGAGTTTCCCCGCCAGTCCCGAGTTGCCCCAGTTGACGGTATTTTTATAGGAAAATTAAAACTTTTATAGTTAAGATTGTACCTAATTAATACTAGACAAAACCAAGTGATTTATCTGTAAAATGTAAATTTTTCCTCTACTTGACTTTGTAACTGCATGATCCTAATAGTAAGAACCTATTTTCCAATTTGATAATATTGCATTGATTTAAAAAGATCATAATTGACTGAAAAACACATAATAACTAATAACTCTTTAGCTTGCCAATAAAGTACTTACTACTGAGATGTGTGGTCAGTAATCAGTATCTAGTAGCTGCCAGCTTGGCAGCATGCCAGACTAATGCCAACTTTTTTTCACAGGATTTTTGGAAACCACAGGTAAAAACTATTATTTTATGGGTGATGTTCAAAAATCCCAAGCAAAAATGAGCTGATTCTATAATTTTTTTAAAATAAATTAAGCAAAGGCCATTTAAAATAGGTAAAGTTAACCATAAGCACAGACTTTTTTTTCTCTTTCTGTAGTTGCTTTTGCCTGTTTTTCCACAACAAGCCTCCACTAGAATCAATATATTTTATTTTATAAAAAAGTGGTATGCACATTTCTCCAGCAAGATCAGAAATTTTGCTTCAAAGTTATTATGTGGTGACTGAACTGTACTAATACTTAAATAGTTGTTAATGGTATTCCCACCGTTAAATAGTTTTCATTGGCAGGTACAGTATTTGCTAAATGGCAACTTATGTGTAATTTATGGTGAGATATTGCAAAGCCTAGAGGTGAAAAATTGCTTGTGAGAGTTACTTACTTTTCAAATATTTTTAGGGTTGGTGATTTTTTTGATTTAAAAAAAAAAATCAAAAAAATTAAAAATCAATGATTTTTTTGATTTATTTGATTTATTTGATTTTTTCAGCTTTTTTGTCTTTTTGAAGTGTTTTTTTTATGTTGCAATTAGCCTACTAACAATAACAGTATATGGATCATAATGGATGGCTAAAAAGGGCTTTTATTGCCTTCAATAATGGCCAACAGGCCAAGGTGGTGTTTACCACTGAGGGATTTTGGGGTAAACAATTATTGATAAGTCTATTCAATAGCTTTGTAAAGTTTGTATGGAGCAAGGTAATGAGGTAAATATTGACCATTTAACTGGCTTCAATATACAAAAACACTTCAGGAATGCAGATCTTCTAAACATTGAAGAGTCACTTAACAGATAGGTAGCTGATAGCACAGTGCACAGCACTATCAATAGATCTACTAGTTTTATGTCCTATAAATCTACCAGACTCTAACCTCTATACACACCGACTAGTAGTGACTGAGTGACTGACTGCACTGTTCCCATTTAATTCAGACCAATAAACCAATAGGTACTAAACATAAACTGAACAATAACCTAACAAACCTCATACGTACGACTTGAAACGAGACTTAAGTTATGAGAAAATCTAACACTATTTGAAATAAACATGTGCACAATTCAAATATTTTATATCCATTCACTGCATTTCATTATTTTATATATAGTCTTATAATTTTAATTGTTTTGTTTCTAGTTTTAAATTCACATATTTAAAGATTGAAATTAAATATTTTAATTAGAATACTCGTATTAGGGTGGAAAATCTTTCTAATTGCTTAAAAGGTCAATACAATCTCAACCTCTCAATAAACAGGGTGGGGCAGAACTTATATAGCAGTTTTGAGGTAAAATAAAAGAGTAATGGAGGTACATAAAGAAGAAAGTTTATTTTCCTAGAGGTTAGCATAACATACCATTTAGAATACCTATGTTTTGAAAACAATATCTGGAAGATGGTCGCCATTAGCTGCAACACACTGTTGGAGTCATTCTCAGAGGAGGGAGTAACCGTAACAGTGAATTCCAATCACTATGCTGCAATGTTGCAAAATTTCTTGCAGCCCATGATGGAAAACATTGTTGAAAATGAAGCATTGCAAGACATGAGGTTTCAGCAGGATGGGGCTACAGCTTGCACAGCCCGAATGTCACTCAATGTTTTGAAACACATGTTTCCCAGAGGTCTGGTGTCTCTGAGGACTGATTTACAGTGGCCTGCGAGGTCACCTGATTTGAGCATTTGCAATTTCTTTCTTTGGGGACATCTAAAAGAAAGGGGTTCAAAAGTCGCCCTCACACCCTACCACAGCTAAAGGAATGGATTATTGTTGCAGAGGTTATGGCCATACCTCGCCATATGTGTGAACGTGCTGTAGAAAACTTCCGAGAACGACTCTGACAGTGTGTTGCAGCTAACAAACTCCATCTTCCTGATATTGTTTTCAAAACATAAGTATTTTAAATGGTATGTTATGCTAATCTTGAGGAAAATAAACTTTTTTCTTTATGTACCTCCATTACTCTTTTATTTTGCCTCAAAACTGTTCAATCAGTTCTTCCCCACACTGTATAAGCTAGCTAACATATTTAAATTGTATATTGTAATCAATATATAACAAATTCCCTTATGCCAATAGTCAAATAGTTAAAGACTACTTATAGCCTTATAAGAATTAGCTAAACTGCTAGCTACGTACAATGTATTGCACACTTGATGCCTCTGTACCAAAAACATTCAATTTATTGGAACCTAATACACACTAAAGGCAACAAGTTTATATACCAATTTGTCATTCATTGTACATTTAAACTAATCAAAGAATAACAATACCTCAATATAAATTAAAGACTGCCACTCGATATATTTAAATATATGAAAAAAATAAAAAAATAAATAAAAAAATCAAAAAAATCATGATTTTTTTATAAAAAAAAATCAAGTGATTTAATCACAAGATTTAATCATTTTGATTTAATCATTGCCAACCCTGATTATATTTTTAATTAAAAATATTCTATTTTAATTGATTAATTTTGGGAAATCACTTCACTCTCATCAATGGATATATACCGGTAATGGTTATATCATTGTTTTCATTTCCTATTGCTAAATTCTGATGTATTGTCTACATTCAAGTACTAATTAATCATGATATATTTCTCATTTGTTTCAGTACTTCTGAAAACATTGAGTCTGCTGAACTGCGTTATGCCAGCAAGCTATACCAATCGGCATTTCACCCTGACTCAGGCGAACTTCAGAATCTGGTTGGGCGCATGAGCTTCCAGGTACCTGGAGGTATGCTGCTTACTGGGGCAATGCTTGCCTTCTACAGGTGACTAACAATCTAACCTGTTCCAAGTAAATGTTTTAACCTTTGCTTTTCTTGTTTAACCATTTTTTCTTGTATGATGATGAAAGCTTCTGTGAAGCTCACATTAATTTTGATATGAATATGATTTTTTTTGTCAAGATCTGATGATAATGCTCTTGTGGGCAGTGACAAACTTAGAACATGGAAGATGCTCTTTAAAATTCATGAAAATGTATTCATAATTGGAGGAAAAGGAGAAGCTCTGGTAAAAATTTTATTGTCACTTTCTCTATTAAAGGTCATAAAAACACACAGGATAACTTACATTTTAATTGCAGATCAACACCAGCAGTAGTATTCTGGCAGTGGGCAAACCAGTCTTTCAATGCGCTTGTGAATTATACAAACCGCAATGCTGCCTCGGACATCAGTACCACTCAGCTTGGTCTTGCCTACACTAGTGCAACAACAGCAGCGCTAACAACAGCACTTGGATTGAAAAAATTTTTTGGTTCATCCAAAAAATTTTCTTTACTTCAGGTGGGAAACAGGTCTTCAATTTTAACAAAGATCATTTGCTTAGAACATTATGTTAACTTTATTGGGAAGTTTTCATCAGTTTTTTAGAGATTTTTTCCAAAGTTTGCTTGCCTTCAAATCACTTAGGAGTCTTCTCCTAAATATTATCAATTACACATGCAAATGCAGTTGCTAGATTTTTATGTATTAATGAAATACTTTCACTAAGACATGTCACAAAAATACACCATATTTCTAAAAAAAACATTTGGAGTTTTGCTGCATTATCACTTCAAAACCCCTAGCATGCAAGTACAACCAATAAGTATGAATAGAATTCATGTAGGTAGCAGATATTAAAACCTATAATAACTAAATGAAAATCAATTGAAAAAGTAATTTTTCAATTGATTTGTCTTTTATTTTAGAGTTCTTGAAATACTGATGGGGCTATTTTATTCCAAGGTAAATGAAAATAAGAACAATCAAATTATCATAAAGTTGTATATATTTATTGTTAATTTGATTCATCAGATACACAGTTGCCTGCATGGTATTCATGTAATTTGTATGATGCAAAATGTTCTGGAATATTAAAAGGTCTCATAAATTTCAGCGATTTGTGCCCTTCATAGCTGTGGCGGCTGCCAACATGGTCAACATACCGTTGATGCGACAGAATGAGCTCATTTCTGGTGTTGCCTTGGTGGATGAAAATGGCAACCACGTTGGATACTCTAAGGTGAATGTTAACTAAAATTTCAGTCATATTTCTATTCATTATTTTTATTTTTGTCAATTTTTATGTATTTAAACTCAAATGAGGTTGCTGATACTGATTATGCCACATACTTCTTACCGTACGCCGTTGACCTCTTATAGCACACCATCGACCTTTTAACTCATGCCATCGACCTCTTATCGCACGCCTTCAACCTCTTATCGCATGCTAGCGTCCTCTTATCGCATGCCATCGACCTCTTATAGCACGCCATCGACCACTTATAGCACGCCATCGACCACTTATAGCACGCCATCGACCACTTATAACACGCCATCGACCACTTATAGCACGCCATCGACCACTTATAGCACGCCATCGACCACTTATAGCACGCCATCGACCACTTATAGCACGCCATCGTCCTTTTCTTTCCGGCACAAGCTAATTGATTGTTATTTTCACGTGACCAGCTTATCCTGCTCTGACGCGTGTAAATAACACCGCTTTCTCGTGAGAGACGTCGCCCTACCATGCCTCGTGCCCAGGTGGGCGCTGCTAATGGCATCATTGAGGTGGTGGTGTCGAGTGTAGTGAGGGCGTGAGGTCCTTCACGTAAAGTTTACACGCATTACCGTGCCCAGGTGGGCGCTGCTAAGGGCATCAGTGAGGTGGTGGTGTCGCGCATCGTAATGGCTGCGCCAGGGATGCTGCTGCTACCGCTGTTAATGCGTCGTGTGGAGGCGCTGCGGTGGTACAGACCTGCCGTGAACCTGCCCCTTCAGACGCTGCTCTGTGGCGCCTCCCTCACGCTCATGGTGCCGCTTGCCTGCTCGCTCTTCGACCAGCGCTGGTGGGTTGTTCCTTCAGACATATGACGTTGAAATAATGTTTAATCAGCGTTTTTTCAACGCTAAAACGATGTCACGTTTAAAATGCTCGGTGAGTTATTCTTATAATTTTTTGCATCGGTTCTTCGATTCTTTGATAAGATAGTAAATCATCCTCATGTGAACAATATTCGTTGTCTTGATTCAATTCTGTTCACTCATTAAAATAATTCTTAATGATTGAACATTTTTGAGGATAAATTTGCTCCTATGTGCAACATTAATAATATTGATGATGCACTTCTTACTTGTAATTAATAACATATAATTATAATTCATTATGATTATTGCATTTCCTCGACAGTTCCATTGAAGTTAGGAGCATCGAGAAGCATGAGCCTGGCGCATTCAAGGTATTGAGGGACAACCTTGGATCTGAACGTCTTCCTCAGACCCTCTACTTCAACAAGGGTCTGTAAATCATTAGCCAGTGAGCTTAAGACCTCGGGGTCTGACTGCCTGTCTTAGACCATTTACTTCCACGAAGGTCAATAAATTAATTGAAATAACTAATCGCCAATCTGTACTCGGGAATTCCGCTTCATTTTTCGGATATTTTTAAAAAGAAGCTTCCTCCCAGGCTAAAATATGGGCAAGATATTCCTCATTTCAGGATTTATTTCATCGTCGTTTTTGATGTGGGTCGTAAATTTAAATATAAGTCAAAGCCAACGAATTTTCAACATTGATACCAGAATTATTGAACGCAGCAGTATCATGGGAATTTCTTTAAAATTCTTAGTTCCTGTCTTACGGCAAAGCAATAAATTCATAATAATTCAGATCAAGCGAATTCACATGTATAGCGCAGCTTCATCTAACATTGGTGTGCTTCATGCGTAGTCGGCGTTTGAAGGGATGGTACTAATTTGGAGCCTACTTTGTCGTGTAACATTTTTATACTTTTGTTCTGTTGCGAAATTATTGAGACGTCATTCCATATTACTGGCCTTCATTTCACAGATTACACGCGTTAAAACTTAAGTTTTAGCACGATTATTTTTTATATGACGAAAAAAAAGAGGGAAAAAGAGCATCTGTCGTAAGCTTATAGGTATTTGTTCTATCCATGCATCATTCAATCAAGGCATTGTGTTATTAGTACTATTTAATCATGACATTGTGTTATTAGTACTATTTAATCAGTATATGGTGTTATTAGTACCTACTAT
Organism: Hyalella azteca; assembly: GCF_000764305.2. Taxonomy (NCBI): domain Eukaryota; kingdom Metazoa; phylum Arthropoda; class Malacostraca; order Amphipoda; family Hyalellidae; genus Hyalella; species Hyalella azteca. Next base: position 70,370 of record NW_025938383.1, on the reverse strand, counting down.
TTGGTAGTATTGTTAGTACTATTTATTGAGGTTTTAATGTTATTATTGTAAGCAGGTAAAAGATACCTACCTAAACCTCGTTGTACAAATGTTGATCACTATAGAATGAGGATTAATTTGAGACGTTTATAAATGAGAAATTGTTGAATTGAAGCGTTATTTCAATAAATCTAAAAAAGTCACTAGATTGCTTTAATCGCAGATTCACTAGAAATTTAAAAGCGAAGAAAACACCACAAAAATTTAGCATATCTCTTTTGAAAACTAGATTTATCGAACTGACGATGGAGCTGGTCTCCGAAACGTTTTCAAAAGAGATATGCTAAATTTTTGTGGTGTTTTCTTCGCTTTTAAATTTCTATTCAATAAATCTTGCTTCAACAGTAGACGATAAATATTTGTTCAAGGTACATCATTTCTATCATTTGGCGCTACGTCTCCTGCACAATATTCGAAAGGTTTCTTTCGTTCAGCTCTTTGGAATGGCCACAACTGCCACGACAAGTGTTAATTTCTTATATTAGATTGATACTTTTTTGTAGCTCTTTAATGAAATTAGTCTCAGTTAGAAATTATTAGTATAATGACTAAGTAAAACTTTAGGCATATCTGCAATGCATTTTTGAAAACACTGTGTATTTCATCGGTGTTTTTCAACGACACTGTAGTTCCATAATGGTGTCGCAAAGCACGATTGCAACTTCTGCACTATGCCGGTTTCTTATTTTTGAAAGACAAATAATACTTACTGAATTTATAGACAAGTGAAGTGTGGAGCGAGGATATTTTATTGCGTCCAATTTTCGGTTGTATTTTAACTTAGAAAGCTTAGAACTTATTGTTTGGATGGTGTACATCTATAATTTAAACTCCTGGTGCACTGTAATCAAGTTAGCAATATGACTGTACTGCTCTAGCCTATATATGTTTATATGACTAGTTCGTCATCAGCACGTGTGATGTATATAACGGAATGTTGGAATCTATGTTACGACAATTCGGAGAACGTAATATTGCGTATCTCTTGTCACGCAAGTTAATATACTCAATGATTCTCGCACCGGACGCTGCTTTAGTTCGTGTAACATTATCCCGTTTGAAAGAATTGTAATCATAGCGTTGTCAGGGTTATGTTTAATGCTAGTTGCTATTGATATACGTTCCCTGAATCATAAATATGAAGTAGTGTAGTCTGCTGCTACATACACTAAGAAAGATGACTTGATCATATTGTCCAAATAGTGACGCACTTTCTTACCCTAACACGAGCAGGTAGTAGCACTGATAGGCTCTTTTGCCGAGCCAAACTGGGTCAGGATGACCGTTTAAGGGCAAAAACTGCATTGCTGTTTGTACAAAGTCTCGCAAATTTCTCTGGGTGTAAATTTTCCACGAATTTATAGTCTAACATACTTCCTCCCAACACAACATCGACTAATGGACCTTCTAGTCGCCTTTGAAAATAGTTGTAATACATGTAATGTAATGTATTTGTTCATATAATTGAAGTTAAGTTAAACCACGTGTCTTACTTACGTGAACATTCTCACTAAACTCTTTCCTAAGCCTTCCTGATTGTAGCACAAACAAAATTGTGTTGGTCTGAGGCATGTGTTTTTGAGTGCGTTCTTCTTAGGTCTTCTATAATTACTTGCTGAGATACTCGTGCTATAGATTTATCTGAGATTCAAATCATTTAAGATGGGGCCGTTTACATTGACCCATGCAATTTCAGCAGCCTTGACCTTGAATGAGTTTAAACTCATTCCCATCTCAAATTTTATTTCGAATCATTACTTTATATTGTAGCAAGTTTAGGAGTTTTGAAGTTTATCAACAGTTATGACATTTTTGCTTTGTGTTAGAGCCTGCAAATATTCGAGGACTGTTTTTCATTTTTATTTCACTTAGTGTTCAGAAGAGTCGATATTTGATCATTCAGTTTGGGCTCGTCTTAATTGAGAAATCTTATGTAAAGTTAAGCCTTTATGTAAATCTTACGCCTACAACTCCATGTTGCTTTATTTATATGTGGTAATCATTCGAATGAAACAAAGTTATGCATTACAATTTCATTGCATCTCACCTAAAATAAGTAAGAGAAGGCATACAACTTAATTATTCCTTGCCATTGCAATAAGAACTATACACGACCTCTGCTATACAGATCGTATGATTCATGAAGACCCCGGAGCTACAAAAGCTGCGAAATTTGTCCTGGAATTTTCTTTAAAAATCATAAAGCTGATGAAACTTGGACATCCTTTACTCATGTTAATACAAATTAATTTGTTCTATGCAGTTCTGTTATTGAACGAAACGCAATTCCGTATTTCAAATAATACATGAATATTTCATTGTAGTTCATGACCGACGAAACTGTTACCAGATCATAACCCAATCTTTCACGATACCCCTGACAAAAAATTTAACCGTGATAACGAATTAATATTTAATAATCCGTAATAATATTTCAGTGCGTAACTTGTTTGCACAGAGCTAACCCGTGCAAATGGCAGGACCGTAGCGTTGGTCCCCCAAGTTCCGTGCAACTGTCAGAGCCGTGGGGGGGCGTTGCTCCCCCCAGTCCCGTGTAAATAGGACCATAAGGTAGGGGGGCGTTCACAGTGTAGGGGGGCAGTGATCCCTCTCGTCAGCATCGACCTGCAGTGCAAAGACCCGTTATTTGAAGCTCTGATGCCGTTTATTTTAAAATCAAAGTTGTCGTTCATGACACGAGTGCGCTTTTATTTTCAAATTTTTGTTCTCAAACCCGGACCTGTTTATCGCCCTAAAATTTATCCAAGTAAAGATGGTGTATTTATTCTAGCATATCAACACGCATGCTGTCAACAAAGCCGTCCGTAACAAATGTGGTAACATTCATGAATTTTCTGCGTACGCATATACGTTGAATATTTACTCTTTAATTTCCGGTAATTTAACGAAATTCATGACTTATTCGGTATTTTTGTTATGATGGTAGCGCTTCATATGTATGCACGAGTCTTTGGTTCGCTCGATTTGGCCATAAACTGATATATAAATACTAGAGCGTTGTATGATATTGAAAGAAGATTTGTTATTGAATTTTAAGGAAACAGACCAGGACGACCTAATAGTAATTAGTAATTCAGCACCTGACCGGTTCTCATCCGAAGACCAAAGGATGCGGTTACTCCAGTTACAATCCCGTTCTACAATAAAGATAATTTATAAGCGAGACATGACCTCGAAATGTTCCGCACCTGTTTGAGGCTCGACGCAGGCCATGAGTTGGTAGCTGAAGAGGTGGCCGCGAGGGCAAGACTTTAGACGTGAACTGAAGAACTTTCTACCCTCGCGCCCCTCTGACGTGTAGCACTGGTAGTACTGGCGACACAGCTCTCTCCCCTCACGCTGCACGTTCAATTTTATAGTTTCATTTGCCTCAATCTTTTTTTATAACTTTTAATTTAATTACCTTCAAATTAAATTTCAAATCATCAATTCCTACGAAAAGATTTTTGGATATAGTGATGACAAATCGCGAAAGCTGAGTTTATTTTAAAAATTTCTCATTCCAAATGCCGAACATGTAAACCCAACGGGCATGTTTGTCAACATTTCTCTGGAAACAGCAGTTTATTGTAAAAGAATTACGGTACAACTTTTTGCGTAAAAATCGGGTCCTTTCTATAATGTTTCAAACAATTATTATATAAATAAATGTAATATGCACATTTTTATGATTTTTGTGACATTTTACAGTTTCTACTTTTGGAAAAAGTTAAATTCTTGAACGCGACTGTTTAAGATGGGCTATAAAAGTTCTGCAACGAAAATGATATAAATCATTTGAATAACCTAATTCATATTAACTGATTTATTATAATTACTATTAAATGAGAGCAATCGTATGTCTCGTAGCCTGGGCCCTTACTTTAAAAAAAATAAGTGATCGTAAGTTCATCAGCCAATCATTGACGGTCTTTCAAGCAAAATCCACCAATCATAGACAAGAAAATAGAGCGTAAGTACTTACGTTCACTTAGCAAGTTTTGAAAGTATGGCCCCTGACCTGTACGTAGCACGGAGCTTGTGTACGACACAGACGCTTCCTGCCAGCGGTAGTCAGGGAGGGGATGTGACCGTGAGATGTACATCTCTCGTGAAGAGAAGATCCCTGCTCATGGCAAGCCTCACCTCCAACTGATGTGCGGAGTTTATGATTAATGATTATTATTTCGTTTCTCATGTTCATGTATGAATATGCTAGATGTTTGCTTATAATTTCTCCTGCTAATTAAAATATACTTATATTATATACCATGGCAGCCATAATTATTTTTATTTAAGGCGCTATGAAGATTTTCCCAATTAAATGGGGAAATTGATGATTATAATTTCGTGTCTTATCTCTATGGGTGAATGCGCTTGATATCTATTTATATTTTTAACTACTAATTAATATCTACTTAGATTTTTGCTGTGTCAGATATTATTATCATTATTTGAGATGCTTTGTAGATTTTTCCAATTAGTGGTATTAAATGTGGTAATGGGTGAATATAATTAGTGATTTCCTGCTTCTAATTAATATCCACTTATATTATTTGCCGTGACAACCACTTTAGATATTACCTTTATTTAAGATACTTTGTAGGGTTTTTAATTTGTTCGTAATAAATGTGACCATATGATTTTTACTGTGTTCCGGACTTCTTTATTGTTTAACTTCAGTTATGTTTGAATTGAATATTACAGATTTAACAGCTGATTAATTAGCTCCACTTCGATTTATATTGCTTCCTCGCCGCTTAAGATTTCTTAGGATTTTTCAGCGTTCTATTTCATTTATTGAGTTGAAGTTGATTTATTTAGTTGAAGTTCTACTTACACGTTGACTCGTCTCCACACATGCCATGCTTGTAGCTGTAGAAATGACGTGCATTTGAACACGGCAGTTCCGCCAGTTGCAGAGAACCGTCCTTCGTCGCCACGCACTCCAGGTAAGTCTCACACCCGACCAATTCTTCCTATTGTGAACAATATCCATTCTCAGAAAGTTGAATGGGTCATATTGTCCAAATACTGACACATGTTATTACCTACAGCATGAGCGTAAAGTGGACGTAGCAGTGATACGCTATTTTACACTAGAATGAAGTTCAAGACCAAAAAAATGCTTGGAACTTTTATTATTCAGATCGCTGAGAACTTGAAGTTTTGATTGTTCAATCATCATTATAAATGATGTCAAATGCGAGTTTTTAATTTTTAGCTTGGATGCCTATTGCCTCATATGGATGCCTCATATGTATTTATCACCACATGCTATGTTCTCTGCTTTTCAGAACAAAATTTTAATTGATTTTCATAGTCAACATGAATTTTATTGCCGGTATTACTTTTTGAAAGTGGAATGGTAAAAACGGAAAAACGAGAGTAATGCTGCAAAATCGGAGTATGTGTTGGAGATACGTACGTTAGCTAACTATGGAATATTGCAAATATCATACTCACTATTTGAATTCCTTCATCGTTGCAAATTGATTTAATGGTGCAGTTCACATTTCGGTGTCCATTTGCCGTAGGCCGATCGCCGATGGATTGACACCCGAAATTCTCCAGAACATCGTTCATTTTTGCGGTAGTTGGATTCATTTTGCTGTTTCTTGGGCTAGACAGGAATCTTTGATTTTTGCTGCTTATGGCTGAATCTCTGACGAGTGAAAGTGAGTTACTCGGTCGTTGTTCTACAGGGAGACTTTCTTCTTCAGCGCCGTTTCGATCATTTGATTGATATATTTCGGAATAGATATTGTCAGTGATGGAACCTTCTGCTTGTTGGTTGTATTTGTTGTAGATTTTGAACCAATTTATAGGCAGTTGAGTGTTTCCTGAAAATTCGTGATCATTGATTTTCAATCTATTTCTTTCAAAAATTTTCCACGAATCACCAATGGAGACGGGACCTCCAGGCAATTTTGAGCGAGTTTTTGCCCGAACATCGCCATTACCAACTCGGGTCAAGGAAACTTTTTGCTGTGGTGGCGCATCTTTGACGCCTAGATAATTAACCTCGACATTTGCAGGCGAATCAAGGATTTCCAAGGACAGTGAATAAGGGGCATATTCAACCATCTGTCGTTTGCTGTTGTTCGGCTCAACGTGACCGCTTACTGGTAGAAGCATTGGATCTAACCCGGTTTGTTGCTCACTCGTGGAAGAAAGGCGCGTCAGTTGTTGAGGCCGTAGAGCGTCCAGTCTCGTAGCCGCCGCCTGTAGACCTGATCTGATAGGCCAACCCGCGTTACCGATTGGTTTGCCACTTGAAACGGTTCTACTTACCGAAATTGGTCTAGCCTCAGGAAGTGGTCTGCCACCAGAAACTGACCCTTCGTCCGTTGCACGTGGTCGTCCACCAGCATCAGGCCGACCAGGTCTTCCTGTTATATCAGGTTTTGATGGTCTCCCATCAGTATCAAGACGTCCTGGTCTGCCATCAATATCAGGTCGTCTTGGGCGGCCATCGCTATCAGGTCGTCCTGGATTGCCATCGCTATCTGGTCGTCCTGGTTTGCCATCAGTATCAGGTCGTCCTGGACGGCCATCGCTATCAGGTCGTCCTGGATTGCCATCGCTATCTGGTCGTCCTGGTTTGCCATCAGTATCAGGTCGTCCTGGACGGCCATCGCTACCACGTCGTTCTGGTTTGCCATCACTATCTGGTCGTCCTGGTTTGCCATCACTATCAGGTCGCCCAGGACGGCCATCGCTCTCAGGTCGTCCTGGTTTGCCATCAGTATCAGGTCGTCCAGGACGACCATCGCTAACAGGTCGTAATGGTTTGCCATCGCTATCTGCCATCGCTATCAGGTCGTCCTGGTTTGCCTTCAGTATCAGGTCGTCCAGGACGGCCATCGCTATCAGGTCGTCCTGGTTTGCCATCACTATCAGGTCGTCCTGGACGGCCATCAGTATCAGGTCTTCCTGGCTTGCCATCAGTATCAGGTCGTCCTGGACGGCCATCACTATCAGGTCGTCCTGGTTTTCCGTCAGTATCAGGTCGTCCTGGTTTGCCATCACTATCAGGTCGTCCTGGACGGCCATCGCTATCAGGTCGTCCTGGTTTTCCGTCAGTATCAGGTCGTCCTGGATGGCCATCACTATCAGGTCGTCCAGGACGGCCATCGCTATCAGGTTGTCCTGGTTTGCCATCACTATCAGGTCGTCCAGGACGGCCATCTATATCAGGTCGTCCTGGTTTGCCATCACTATCAGGTCGTCCTGGACGGCCATCGCTATCAGGTCGTCCTGGATTGCCATCGCTATCTGGTCGTCCTGGTTTGCCATCAGTATCAGGTCGTCCAGGACGGCCATCGCTATCAGGTAGTCCTGGTTTTCCATCGCTATCTGGTCGTCCTGGACGGCCGTCGATATCAGGTCGTCCTGGACGGCCATCGCTATCAGGTCGTCCTGGTTTGCCATCAGTATCAGGTCGTCCAGGACGGCCATCGCTATCAGGTCGTCCTGGTTTGCCATCGCTATCAGGTCGTCCTGGTTTGCCATCGCTATCTGGTCGTCCTGGTCTGCCATCAGTATCAGGTTGTCCTGGTCTGCCATCAGTATCAGGTCGTCCTGGTCTGCCATCAGTATCAGGTCGTCCTGGTTTGCCATCGCTATCAGGTCTTCCTGGTCTACCATCAATATCTGGTCTTCCTGGTCTTCCTGGTCTGCCTTCAGTATCAGGTTGTCCAGGTCTGCCATTAGTACTCGGTCTCCCTGGTGTGACAGGTCGTACTGGTCTGTCACTGGTACTTGGTCTCCCTGGTCTGCTATCAGCATCTGGTCTTCCAGTTTTGTCATTAGCCCCCGGTCGTCCTGGTCTGTCATCAGTTCCCGGTCGTCCTGGTCTGCCTCCAGTATCAGGTCTGTCATCAGTTCCTGGTCGCCCTGGTCTGCCATGAGTCCCCGGGCGTCCTGGTCTGCCATCAGTCCCCGGGCGTCCTGGTCCTGTCTCTTATACACATCTAGATGTGTATAAGAGACAGTTTGTAGATTTTTCCAATTAGTGGTATTAAATGTGGTAATGGGTGAATAAGATGTGTATAAGAGACAGATAACACGCCATCGACCACTTATAGCACGCCATCGACCACTTATAGCACGCCATCGACCACTTATAGCACGCCATCGACCACTTATAGCACGCCATCGNGGCGTCCTGGTCTGCCATCAGTCCCCGGGCGTCCTGGTCTGCCATCAGTCCCCGGGCGTTCTGGTCTGCCATCAGTCCCCGGGCGTTCTGGTCTGCCATCAGTCCCCGGGCGTCCTGGTCTGCCATCAGTCCCCGGGCGTCCTGGTATGCCATGAGGGCCTGGTTTTCCTGGTCTGCCAGTATTTTCCTGTATCATCGTCCCCGCTGTTGTTTGGTCCTCTGGCAAAATATCATGGCCATCAATACCGACGCTTTGTTCCGGGCCTTTATTTGATATTTTATCCCATTTATTTAAGTACTCAAGGATAAGAAAGTTTGCATTACTGTTGTAGGGTCCCGGGTCAATACAAGTAGATCCATTATGAGGGATGTGTAAGCAGGTTAAGTAATCTGACGAAAATGTTTCTCCCGGAAGACAAACTTTAAACTGATTCCCTGTCGCCTCTGGTCGATGCTTGGAGGTACAGTCGTAGAAAGAATCGCACCCCAAGACGGGGCCAGGCAGCCCTTGCCTGCCTTCTGTGACTGCCAGTCCTGGCTTTTGGCAACGACTATATGACGTGCAAGGACCTCTTCGTCTCTGACACTTAACGCCTGTCGGGGTGGTACCAAGGCACCGTAGTCGTCTCACTGGGAAAAACGCAAGGAAAATTATATTCGATAAATCCTGATTTCGCGGATCGGCTTTTGGGTGCCAGTTTTTCATTTAAGTGGAAAATAATGCTGCTTAGTTTATCATACCATATTAGTTTTGAGATTTGATGTTAACATGTAGCTTCAATGAGACAAGCTGCGCGCATTTTATACACACAAATTAATAAGGTTCAATTTAGAATCTACTTTTTCAAAAATATTTTTTCTTTTTGAGCTGGAGAATTCCGTATTGCAAACTATCCCATTTTATTCCAACGCTAAGTCTTCCAGAAAATTTACATTTGAAGATTTCTGTCTAAAACTCACATGTGTGTAGATTTTCGCATTTTCCATTCGCTATATTCAGAACCTCTCCATTGGTGCACAAAGGCTGTATTTGGGCTAGTTTTGTATTTCCTTGTTGTCTTAAACAGAGCTTGTCTGCATTGCAGGTACGTATGACTTCCATGCCACCGTCCCGGCAAAGTTGACTTTCTTCACATGAGTGCACGTACAAGAAGCATGTGGTTGATGGCTGTTTTCCTATTCGTGATTCCAGGGTGATGAAAAAACTCTCATTCACGTATTGATGGAATATAGTTTTGGTGAAATTTTGGGTGAAACCAGAGTGCACGCATCCACCTACGCAGGAAAGAAAATTAAATCAAGTTAACATATTCGTCATATTATTAGTTTTGATTATAATGTTCATACCTCCAATATCAGAGGAAATAAAGGAACTGGATATTTTCTTTCCATCAACTAGGATTTTTTTTATTTTTTATTACTGTGCTCGAGTCCACACGACTAATTCCGGTAATCGTAGCTGCCTATTAATTAAAATTTTCGCTGTACAGGGTGCGGCGTGGGAACTTACTCTTTTAAAAAAATCACAAAGTAAAAAGTATTAAAGATAGCGTTTTAATTCTTTCTTTTTTACAAAGAGCTACATTTAAAGTTTCGTTGGGTTTACTTACAAGTTTAATTCTTGAATATTACATCTTGTAGGTGACCTCCATGAGACTGCGAACGCGCGCTCCTCTCTCGACCACTGCATGGTCGCAACTGAACTGAGTGGACGAAAAACTTCATAGCCCGCGCACCATATTGCGCATGGCGCCACCTTCCTAGGACTAATGGCCGCCACGTGGCGCGCAATTCAAATAAGTAAGTTCCCGCGCCGCACCCTGTATAAAGTTAGTAATAAAAAGATTTTACCATGGTGCATTTCAAGCTTTTATTTCCTGTAAATATTTAGTACGTTTCATATGAATAAATAATTTGTACCTGCTGAAATAGAGCGAGGCTACGGCATCGTGAACAATATTGTACGACGCATCGCTAATTCATACAAATTTTGGTTTGAAAATATCTCAGTCAGTAGAGAATGCATAGTCTATAAAAAATTTCTCGCTCTACATTACGTGCAGCAATATATGCATTATGATTATACAATATCCATGTATTTTAATAGTGTTTGAAATAGTGGGCTGAATATTTTACCTTATTCCTCAATCAGCCTTAAATACTCACCGTCGCCATCTTGTGGCGGTACGAGACAAGTCGCGTATTCGACCGCATAAATCTCGCCAGATTTACACAGAGGAATTTTGCTGACGGGCGCCGAGGGTAACATCGCATTGACGCATGCGTAGGACGCTTCGCAGCCTCGGAAACTCGTTTGTGTTTCACAAAATCTGTAGTTTTTGCATTCGATATCGGATATGGAGCACGTTAAGCTCGTACTGGTAATGCCGTTAACTTGACATCTTGCCTGAACTGCAATAAAATATTATGATTTAATAGGGAAAATTATCATCATCATCGTTAACTGAGACGTCTTGTATAAAACACTCGACTCTGAGTAGGCATGGAACATATTTATTTTACATGGGTTGTTTCTCAGGACTAAAACGGTTCGTAAATGCTCTAATAAAGTCATCACGAGCCAAGGTGCCCTATAAAAACATGTTAAGTACAATAATTATTTTTACATTCTTATTACAAATGAACTAGGCGTTGTAGAATTATTATTAGAAAAATGTTTTTAGCAGCATCATTCAGTCGGGCACCTTAGTCAACACTAAGTTATGTTTCATTTTTACCGGAAGTTTCTTAACTAAATATTAATTATATTATCTACACACGCACTAGCAAACTGGCCACTGAGATTAAATGTAAATTTAATTTTGTTAATGTGGATATACTATTTATATTTAGACACACGATGTGTACTCACGTATGCTCCTAGGCTGACATTCCAACGATTGTAATTCAAAGATTTCATTTATTGCACAGAAGTCTTGTTTTGAGGCTTCGTATTGCAATCCTCTTCGCTCTAATATAATTTTAGAGGCGTCACAAACGCGGACATTTCTAACGAATGTTTCATCGTGGCAAATGTTGACTTCTCTGCATGAAGCGATGTGCTGAAAGAAGGTCGTGTTTCTGCAGCCGTGTGGAGGAGAACAGAGAGATGTCTGGACTAACGATGTTGAGGGACTTGCAATCGTCAAGTTCATACCAGCGAACTGTTGATAGATGGTCATTGAAAATGATCCATAAATTCCCGTTAAGACACACCTGGTTGAATTTATCGTGCCTGAAATTAACGCTTGTGACTGCGGTATCCGTAGACAAGTGAGGAATTCTAAAGCAAAAATTTCATTATTTTCACAGAGAGGAATTCTGGTCGCGTGAGTTGGAGACAGCAGTGAGCTGACGCAGGTTGTGTATGACCGACAACCTCGGAAGCTCGTTTGTGTCTCGCAAGATTTGTACGTCAAGCAGTCCTCGTCCCTGCGAGTACAGCGAGCTGTGCTGCTCAGAACGCCGTTGACGGGGCACTTCAAGTCGACTGCAACAAAACAAAATTCATTCATCTTAATGTGTTCGTCGTTCGATTTGGGTTAAAACTTGCGAATATGACTTGTGTTTCATTATTAAAGTTAGCCCCAGCTTAATCCTAAATGAGTAAAGTACTCACGTATGTTCGTTGGTTGGCAAGTGAGTGACTGGGTCTCATACACTTCGCCTGGTTCGCACACTTCTGTTTTGTATGCCTTATAGTGAGTTCCAGTTCTACTGAGGCATATGTAAGATGCTGCACAAACGCGAACTTTTGACGGCTCTTGATTGGTTTCGCAAATGTTCGCGTCGGAGCAGGATGAGACATGCAGGAAACATGTTACTCCTGTGCAAGACTCAGGTCTGTTGCAAGCCTCCCACAAGGATGCTGAGTCTGTCACAGCCGTTGTCGGGCTGGTCTCTGTCACAGAGGCTTCTTCGTGTTGCAGGTGTGCGTGGAACATGTCGCCTTGCACAATCCCGTAGATACCCGTGTGAATGCAAGTGCCTGGGCCTATAAGTTTGGCAATTGAAAAATACTTTCGAATAAGGAAAACTCGTGTTCATTTCTCACTGTGCACAAGTAGTTCGTTACGAATATCTTACATTAATGTCAGCTGTAATTGATTTATTACTTAACTTGCAGCTCTTTGCTTAAAAATTAAGACTGGAATCTGTTGCACCTTCATTAATGTGAGTAGAATATGTCATGTACAGACCAATTCTCTCTTAGGAAACAAACTTTTACCGGTTTGAGAATGAAACGATGTTCGTGGATCGTGTCTGAGGGTTGCTTGATCTTCCCCTTACGAAAGTAAAAGTCGAAATTTATAACTGAATTATTCCATGCATGTCTGTGCTATGATTAGTATGCATGGATAACGTACTTCAGAACATATATTGAAATGTACGAGTCCGCGCTTACCGAAGTCCGGTAGCTATTAGATATTAGAGAAACCGGCCCATAAGTATAGCGCCCGGATTAGTGGCTAATAACCCTGCTCTATTTGCTGAGGCTTAACTATAGCTTAATTTGCATGAGGCTTCACTTGCTTGACATTAATTCATATTTTGATCTATACGCTGGTCGGAAAGTAGCATAAAATATTTCTTATTCTAAAACTCTTATTCCTCACCGACGTCAGAAGCTTGTCCCGATGTAGGCAGTCGGAGACAAGTAAAAAATTCCGGCACGAAAATTTCTCCGGTTCTGCAGAGAGAAATTTTGACTGTTGAGTGCCCCTGCAGGGGCGGTAGCTCGCTGGTGCAAGAGTGGTAGCTAAGGCATCCCCTAACTGAAATATTGGGCAGTTCACACGAAGTGAAGTTACGACAGATGTCGTCTTGTCGGACGCACGCCACGCTGCTGCCGGTCACGCCTCCTACGGCGCACTTGCTTGACACTGATGAGAATAAACTTAGTAGTTGTTAGATTAAGATGTTCCAAACTCGGCACGCGTTATTATACTACTAAACTATTTGTAATAATACACAGCTGAAATCCTTTGGAAAATAACGCACCTGTATTCTTGCCACTTCGGAATAAATTTCGTGAAATTGTTTAAAATTCGAATTGGATTAGTAAGAAATGTTATTGTATTGTGGTGTTGTTTAGTACAATAGAGCCCACTTCTAACCCTTCAGCGACCAGCTACCATGCTAATGCAAAATACTACATTGCATCCATACCAGATTGCTGAAATTTATCATCTGAAAAAACCTGACATAAAAAAAACCTCCATCTGCCCGAAGTTAATGGCAAAATATTTCTCTCATTGGATGAATGAGCTTCAAACATAAACAAAAATCGCTCTTATCAGAAGCGACAGTGTATGTACAGCTAGACGCTAAAGGGTTAACCATTGCTTCGCAAGATCGGAATCGAGGCCTCTGTGAAATCGCGTAATTTTAGTTTATTTTTGTTAATTTGATACAACAAATAATAGAAATTTACAGACGCTTTACTCGGCTGACTCGTAAAAATGGTCATATATTTTCGTTTAGTACAGCTGTACAAATTCACTCACAAATTTCTCTTTGATAGCAACGTCTACTGATGACATCCATGATCTTGCCCTCAGGGCAGAGTTCTTGTGCATTGACCCTGTAGGAGCGACCAATTCTCTCCAAGCAAAGACGATGTCCATGACATATCCTGAGCGTGACAGGCTTGCCGTTAACAGGACAGATATTTACATCGCTGCATGACCGCAGGTTAGAGAAACATGTTTGTCCGCGGCAAGTTTCCGCGTTTTGGCATGACTCCTCCGGTGACTGCGACGGCCGTTCCGTTAAAGTAACACTTATAGCTTGTGAAGGAATCTTTTTAGTGTATTCCTTATATACGGTATTTGGTAGCGTTCCGTATACGCCGGTGTGAAGACAGAACTCCCGCCCAATTTCAGCTGAGAGAATTTAATAAAAATAAAATCAATTATCGGTTTGATAAATGCTATGTTAGCAACATGTGATTATTTCACAGTCTGAATCTCAGTGATTAATTAATTATCCACGAATGCTAGCAAATCTCAGATAATAAAACCTTAAAACCGAATAGAATACTTACAGTTTTCAACATAAGCCCGAGGAAGCATCAGACATGTTGAATATTTTGTTGCGTAAACAGCATCGGTTGGACACGCGGTCATGGAGGTGGTTGACCGCACTCCTAGAAGTGCCTGAGTGCTGGTGCAAGTAAAGGTTCGGTTGCAGCCCTCTAAGTATTCTTTCTTTTCGCATTCCGAATATTCTTGGCATTCTTCGTCCTTTTGAACGCAGGTCACTTCACTTCCGTTGGATACATCGGTGGAGCAAGCGTTTTGAGCTACGAGTAAAATACTTTTAAATTAATATTTAAGTCTACATTCATGTATTTGAATATATTTATTTGATTGGTGCACCCAACATATTTATTTCAACTCAATACACATATTAACTCGTAGGAAAAAACGATGTTGAATTTTCTCCAAACAAATGCACACTTACTTGATATCACGGGTCGGCAAGTCCTGCTAAAGGCATCGAAAATTTCTTGGTTTTTGCAAACATTGTTGTGGGTATAGTAATAATCACTTGCATTTCTATGCAGACAAACTTCGTATGCGTAACACTGCCGTATAGCTCCCACAGGTCTTTCGTTTTCACACACGTTTAGATCTCGACATCCAACAAGGTACAGGGAACAAGTGGATGCATTACATGTTTCGTTATCTCTGCAGAGATCTGCAAGACTTTCAGACTGAACATTTTCTGCTACGACCGGTGCCATTGGAACAACTGGACTTTCTGCTTCGATAGCCACGGTTTCAGGGACAGCTTCATCGCCCGTTATTGCATAAATTCCCGTGTTTATGCAGTCATTTTGTATTGTCAATAAACCTGCAATGAGTGCAAATGTTAATATATGGGGAATGTGTTTTATTCGGACTAAGAGGTACCTCCAATCAATAATGATATTCAACACTGCAAACTAAATCAAATTGAAAACTATAAAATCAGCGCTAGTAGAAAATAAATGTAAAACTGTACAATTTCAAAAGAAAGTAACATCAAAATACATTTAAATTAAGACATTTTCTAAAGAAAGTTCTCACCGAAGAAATATGTCGTTGTTTGGAGCTTGAGGCAAGTTTCAAAAGCAGGAGCATAGATCTCGTCACTCTTGCACACGTCGTCGTGAGTCTCGGAGCTGTAATAGATAGGATCGTTCTCGCTGCTGCACGTGTATTTGCTTTGACATCCTGTGAAGGCCTGGCCGGTCTCGCACGAAGTGTAAGATGAACATAAAAGATCTTCACGACGACACTCTACACGACTCACTGTAACGCCATTTACTGGGCACCTCTTAGAATCTGGAGGGGAAATTATTTCATGCATTGTGCATATTCATATCATTATGTGCCTAAATCTAAAATCAACCAATATTAAAAAGAATCCTTTAAACATTACACATTTCTACAACAAAATTACCCAATTTACCACAACTAAACTTCATGGAATTTATTTCTTAATTTCAAATAAAATTTTCGTTTCACAAAGGAATTTTACCTGAAATTCTTGGAAGACATTTTTTCTTGAAGGCGTTGTAAATTTTCCCCTTTCCACAGAACGCTTCTTGCGTCGTGTATACCGAACGTCCGCTTCTGTGGAGACAACGTTGAAGAACTTCGCACATCCGCATCGTCTCTGCGGGCCAAAACGCATAACAAACGTTCACGTCTTCACATTTTTTCAAGTAGGTATAGCACGTGACTCCGCTGCATGTCTCCGGGTCGGGACATGAGGTGAAATATTCATGTTCGTCTTTGTAAACTGTCATTTGTAGCAAGCTTGACAGGTCAAAGAAAGGGACTCGGAACTCGATGGTGAAACTTGACGATGCAAACTCGTAGAAGCCGGTGTTGAAGCAAGGTTCCGTCACAGGCTCTCCTGCGAATACAGGAAAATACAATAGTAGTAATGAATTCAGTATAAATTATTTGTGCTGCCTAAGGATATAGGATATACGTATGAAATATATGCTGCTGAGTGCTAACTCACTGACTTGCTTTTATATGGTCATTTCTAACTGACAAAATCCATAGGAATTTCTAATTAATCCTCGGGAATCACTAGAATTCATGAAGTATCAATAAAATATTACGAACATTTTACAATTTTCTTTCATATTCTAATTTAGTGTGAGTCAAACTACTTCAAAAAAGTCATGTTCTCGCAGAAATGAGTTGGGTGTTTATTTCATTGTGTTTGTACATTGCAATTTAATCCCTGTTATAATATATAAAATTTACCGATAGTGAGTGATGTTCGCGCCTGTGGATACTGCAGACAGGTTGAGTAATTCAGTGCAAACGTTTCTCCGTCGCTGCATAACGGAAAGTAAGTTGCCGACGGCCGTAAACTCGAAGTGCAGGAGTGGTAGCTAGTGCAGCCCAAGAATGTTTCTTCAGTTTCGCATGAAGTGAAGTAAGTGCAGCTTTCGTTTTCTATAATACACGAAACTGAGGTCTCTGAAGTCGCATCTGGGCACAGGTCGCTGCCTGTAGAAATATCAATAAATTACATAAGAAACATTATATGCTTTCTAATAAAAATCAGAACTGACAAAGGTTTGTCAATGATGAAGAATAAAATTGCGTTTTCAATACATGCAATAGTTAGTTGCATAGATACCAAATTGATATTTTTTTATTTATTTTTCACCTTTACTCTAAAATACAGGCAAAAAAATTGCAGCATGAATTTTTTAATAAACCTCAAACTCACTTTTAATTTCCGATATACATTCTTGACTGAATGCGTCGAATATCTTTCCAGGACCACAATAACTCGTGTTTGTTTGATGGACGGTGAATCCTTCTCGGTGATAACAATACACGAACACGTCACACGCTCGTACGATCTTCACGTTATTTGCATTTGAAGTTTCACACACTCTGTAATCCACACACTGGCTAAGGAAGTTATAACAACTTGTGCCGTTACACGATGATGAATCTGAGCACCACACTTCCGTTGTGGCAGGAAAACGTGTTGTTTCATAGATGTTTTTAATTGTTTCGGGATATGGCACCGAAGGAGCCCAGCCGATCTCGATGGTGTTGGGAGGTTCTAGCGCATCAGCAAAGCGTTCTGAAGTTAAATTAACGCAGGCATCGAAGTGATATGCATCACTGGTCATCATGTCTCTGAAACCTGTAATGAAATAATGCAATATAACTCATAATATACTATTTTTAACCGCGTAATATAGACAGTTATGATTATAATAGTGTGATCAGCATAATTGCATTGATTCAAACGGCTAGTGGTCGGACCACATTTCAGGTTCTTATGAAATAATATAGAAATTTCAAATCCGGAAAGCACGGAATTCAACATGCAATAGATAGGAATTCAAGTTATATAACTATATAATCCAATTCAGTCAATCAAAGATGTCTGATTTTATCTGTATTTCGCTGTATGGGGCAATCTATCACTATTGAAACAAAATTGGAATTTATCATGAACTTTCAATCTAGAACCAACGTCAACTTGATGACATTTATACAATTATTAATATAAATACTTAATCTCGAGAAACGGCTTCCTAGTATTTTTTTACCCCGAAATAATGCATGTACCTCACATCAAACGCATGTTACATAATTTATAAAAATTCAGTACAGTTATTACTGAGATAATCTTTCAGTACAGTGATTACTGAATTACAGGAATTTGTGTCTAAACAAATTACTGACCAATTGGAAGCCTTTTCGCGTAGTCAGGATCGTGAGGCAGGTTTATACACGCGGAGAATCGAGCGGAGTAGACTTGATCGTGATCACAGATCGCAGTTCGGGTGGTGGCCCCAGCGTAGCGCTGGCTGCTGCACGTCAGGAATTTGCTGCATCCCAGGAACATTTCCCTGTTCTCGCAGGCTTCGTAGATGTCGCACTGCTCGCTCTCTTCGTAGCAGATCACTTCGCTTACCGGGTCATCCATAGAGCAGTAGTCCGACTCTGAACAACAGCAAGGCACATGAATCATTCTGCCCACAAGTTGCGTGGTAGTACATTGACATAAGTTGCGTGGTGTACATTGACATAAGTTGCGTGGTAGTACATTGACATAATTTGCATGGTAGTACATTGACATAAGTTGCGTTTTATGGCAACTTATTATTTTCATCATAGATTAAACTTAAAGGTAACACACTCGGCATTGTTTTCAAATAATTTGTAATCAATTAGACTACACATTATTACAACCCTAACTATTTAATCGCAAACAAAAGTTTGTTACGATGAAATATATTTTAATATAACTCTTGATTTGGCTTTCTAGATCCGCACTCGAAAAACTTGTGAAACCTAAAAAAATGCATGCTGTATATACCTTATAAAATTTTGAGGTACAAATCACTTTTGGTTTTCGCTTGAAAAATTGTCTTCGTTCAAGTAGAACTTGCATAATATTAAGCTCAACATTGAGCTCTAATTCATTTAGCAGGCTTCTCAATCCTGCGTTCATACATTTCCAATGATTACCTCACCCTGACGGCACACATTTCCAATGATTACCACACCCTGACGGGTCACATTTCCAATGATTACCTCACCCTGACGGCACACATTTCTAATGAATACCTTACCCTGCCATACGGCACACATTTCCAATGATTACCTCACCCTGTCTCACCCTGACGGCACACATTTCCAATGAATACCTCACCCTGAAGGCACACATTTTCAATGATTACCTCACCCTGACGGCACACATTTCCAATGATTACCTCACCCTGAAGGCACACATTTCCAATGATTACCTCACCCTGAAGGCACACATTTCCAATGATTACCTGACCCTGCCATACGGCACACATTTTCAATGATTACCTCACCCTGCCGGTACACATTTCCAATTAATGATTACCTCACCCTGACGGCACACATTTCTAAAGGTTACCTCACCCTGATGGCACACATTTCCAATGATTACCTCACCCTGCCGGTACACATTTCCAATTAATGATTATCTCACCCTGACGGCACACATTTCTAAAGGTTACCTGACAATGGTGGGACACATTCGTTGACAAATGGACTGAAGTATCCCGGATCACAATGTTTCTCCCTCATCAGCTGAACTCCGTCAAAAGATGAGCAGCTCCGTAAAGCGTCGCAAATTCTCACGATCTGAGGAGCTTCATCGTCCCGGCAAACTTGCACGTCTTTGCAGTTCTCTATGACGGTCTCGCAGAGCGTCAGTGCAACGCTAGGAGGCGACTGAGTTGCTTGGCAGAATGATTCCTCTGTCAAATTGAGATTCATCTGTCAAATCTGGTCGACAAAGATTTATCTGTCAAATCTGGACGACAGAGATTCTTCTGTCAGAAGTCACTTTGACAAACGATTCATCTGTCAAAATTGAGATTCATCTATCAAATCTGGTTAACAGAGATTCGTCTGTTAAAAGTTGTTTTGTATAATGATTTCTCTGTTGGAATCTCTCCTTCAAAAAAAAATATTGTTTTTTTCGCCGGTCTTTGTTGGCGTTTGCTGCTATAAAAATATGTTCAGTTCATCTATGCTGCCATGTAAAACGCTTCAACTAAAATTTGGCAATTTATGTTGGATTTGTTTCAGGCGAATGAGTATTTAAGCTATCTCATTTAAACCTTAAGAAAATTTTGATTTTGTTACCACCGAAACTATTATCAGCTTTTTCATAACTAGCGTAGCGAGTCATGTGCAACTTATAATTTGGTTAGGCATTCCATCTTAATTGGATTTTCGGGAAAAGAAAATAAACATAATAGTAATTCAATTACTTGCAAATTTGGAATAAGTAGAATAATGTTTCAAATGCTTGTCCTTTAGGTGGCCGAGTGGCTGCGATCACCACGATGGGAACAGAGAGTTACGGGTTCGAGACCCAGCTCACAGTGAAAAGTCTATTCTGTCTCGAATCGTGCACAGGCCCTAATACTCAACCGTATTTACTTCTACCGCGTAACGTTCTACTATTCAAACACATTAACATCAAATTAACATGTACAGGTCAAAAAGCTTTTTAAAGACGAAAAATTTTAAAATTATTGCTCAAGTAGCCTGTTTAAAGAATAATATGTTATCTGGCATCATTTTCTTGACTTTGCAATTAGTTTATTTAGTTTATAATTTAATGTGTGAAGGAAAAAATGGCTTGCGTCGATCATTTAGGAGAGAAGTAATGATTGTATTTCAAATTATAGATCACTAGCAGCAAGTAATTTTAGTTAAACTATTTGCTCAGTATCCTGTATTTTTTTAATGATCGTTATTCCTCTCCTGTACACTTTGTTGTACCACCAATTGTTTGTAAGCAAACCGAACAGCCTCACAAACATCTTATTACGTTTAATACGTATAATCTTCTGCAGTAAGTATCTCATAATTTTACTTATAAAAAATTGATTACGTTCCCTAAGACATTCCTTTCTTGAATACAGTACATTACATTAGTGTGTTCCATTTAACTCTGTATTTGCCACATCACATCAACTGAAGTTTAAAATAAATGCGTGTTCGCGTGTATTGTCTGTTCTCAACGATACGTTGTTTCGGACTGATCCTGAATATCTTGGTTCAAATCGTTGACAATACGTGTTAATTTAGAGATAAAACGATCAACATTTGTAATGGAAACGATGGAATAGTTTAACTTCAGGCAAAACAAGCGGCAGCGACGGAGCACCGGCCATTTATCACAGAGATTCTGCATGTACCATATGAAATTTTCAAATAAAGTACCATATGAAAATAATGAGCAGAAAACATTAGCAAGTTTTGAGTTATGATGATAACTAAAGAGCAGTATCAGCTTTGAAGATTATGCAATTAGGTCTGTCACTGATTATGAACATCGCATGATTTTTGCAATTTGCTACGTGTCTCGAACACGCGACTCACAACTCCAATATCCACTGTGCTTTGCCGCCGGGCCACCTTGCCGGTTTAGACCAGAACTATCACAGGAAGCTAGGATCGAACCCAAAACTCACTGTTCCAATTTTGGTGCCCTGAACTCTACAAATTCAGTCACACTGCCGCGCTAGTTGGGTAATTTCAAACGGAATTTATAATATCACTGTAAGTTTTAGTCTCACGTGTAATGCATCTCTGGTTTGTACGGTCATAGTACTCCTCTGGTCCACAGATGTCACTTTCTGTTCCATCCATGCAGACTTCTTTCGCAGTCGCGCAAACCTCCGCTTCCATCACAACGTTAACGCCTGGCAAGGTGATATATTAATCGCTACGCTATTAATCATAAGGCGGTAAATCAATTAATCGTTAGTGCACTATAAGGGACATGAAAAAGGAGCAGAGCCAACAGTTAATTTTGATGTAGTGTGCTATTACTGTCAAGTCAGATATTTGGAAAGGATCCATAACCTGAATTTTTTTCAATGTGGATGTTATATAAATTTCATATGTTATACTAAATTTAACATATCTATTTTTAACAATTTAAGCCAACTTGTCAATGTTTGCTTAAATCATGCATAAAATTTTATCATGCATAATATCTGTCAAAAAAGTGATTACACGCATTTGACTGAATTATAACAGCCTTTGTATTTGAAAATACTTTTTCTACATTTTTCATATAACAGCAAGCCTAGCTCAACCTCAACTCCAGGTTCGCTTCGCTTAACTGCACAATTTTAACATTTTTGATAGAGAAAATTTCTCGTGTAGCATTTTCAAGTAAAATTACTCTCACTGACCACAACCTAGTATGCATGAAAGCGCTTATCACAATTTAAAAGAAAATATAGACAAGCACAGAAGACAGCAAAGTGACGTTTAGTCTTACGATTACACATAACCAACGGCAGTCTCAGGGATGAGTGATTACTGGAATAGCATTTCTGCTAGTGGGATCATAAAAAGAGTGAGCTCACCGGTAAAGCCAAAAAGTTTGCCAACTTCTTACCAAGAGCTTCATTGTGTGTTGGGCAGAGCTTCCTCACTCTGCAGTCGGCAAATGTGTCAGAGCACAGCCGCTGCGGTAAACAAGCATCAAACTGCCCTGGAAACACGCACACGTCCAGTTCGTCGCTGAATACGGTTCCTGGGGCGCATTGGAAATACGCTCGCCAGTACACTCCATAGCCGTAACGGTCATAGCAACTATAACGAAAAAGTTCACAGTTTTTCAGTACAAGTGCAGTGCGACGCTGGATGCAGTTCACGGGACGCAACAGAAATAGGCTTGCGATAACGTTCCATCGGCGTAAGTGTCACTGACAAGGTAACTGCAACGAAATATTATGTGACGTATGCAAGGATAACACTAAATATCCGCTTCGATACTGGCTTAAAATTAGCAAAGTTTGATCATTTCATCATAGACTTCATCCGAGGTTTGAAGATATTTTAGTAATTAGCATTATGGTATGAATGAACTCACCGGTAAAACCAATGGCAGTCACGAGGGTGCGGGAAAAAACCTTCGTAAGGACAGTCCACCAGCGGACTCACGATGTAGTCCGGATAACGAAAATCTGTTGAATGTACAGGACATATCTTTACTGAACAATATCAGATTATGTTTTTGTGAGGTTTATGAATTCTTCTATAGAGGATTGTTGTTCATCCTGTTTTACTGCAGGACTTTCTCATATCCCATTCATAAAAATCATTCAATCGTAATGATCAGTACATAATCGTGCCTCCAACTTCGAACATTTCTTACCGCAATAGGCATGAGGGTTTGGTGCGTCTGAATGATACCCGCAATAAGTAAGCGGGTTTTGTACGTCTGAATGGGATAGAATGTTTCGTATATGGATAATGTGGGAGAATATTGAATGGTTTTGAATATTGAAGAATGTTGATTGTTGAGTGTTTGTGAATGTTGAAGATTGTTCTGTTCGGGCAATGAGGGAGAATCTAGAATTCTGGTAAATTTTAGAAAATGCTTGGTTGTGGGTATTGTGGAAAGTTGGGGTTGAAAGTTGTTACAACTGATGTAATTCCTAGTTCAAATTGATGTTTCTTGGCATTTTGCTTCATTGTACCGCGCTGACGAATTTTTTCAATGCTTCCGTCCAGTGTGCATATTACCCTAACATGGTCCGGGAATTAACAGAGATGACGGGATTTACTTTTCTAGATTTTTCACTGCCTCAGAACTCGTACCTTGACTTATCACGTTTTTCCCCACTGAACCTCTTAAAAATACGTTTAAAACTTTAAATATACAAATTTATAGTACTTGAACGCATATTGAAACATGAATATTCATTACAAACTTCCAAAGCATTCCTCGCCAACCTTAATTAGCTCGTACATGCTCCTCCAGGTTAGTTTCTTGGTGGCTTACATCAGCTGCGCGCTTCCGAATGATAATAAACGAACGGAGAGACCACTGCTGCTTTAAAAAAAGGTGCGTGTGTCTGCACACAGTGTGTGATGTGTAACAGCTATATACAGTGTATGCTGTGTAACTGCAGACAACTGGTACTTTAAAATATGGTGCGTGTACCCTTATAATTAACCCGGTACACGGTGCGTGTACACGCACCGTGTACCCGGTGCGTGTACTTATAATTACGGTGCGTGTATATAAGCGGTACTTATATAATTAAATAAAGCGGTGCGTGTACCCTGCATACACTATGTGCTTCATGCAGTGCGTGATGTTTAACTGCTTTCCATCTTAAAGTGTGATCGATGGAAAATCATTCAATAGCCCTTTATTTTAAGTCATTTTTCTCAAATTTCTGACAAATTATACTTATTAGTAACGAGAAATGTCTATAAAGGCCACCTGCGTGACACAAACTTCCTAGCTCTCCACGCGAGATGTATATCAGTCTTTGTAACTCGGGCGCCGAGGTCAGTTGTGGAGCCTGATCAGCTGTACGTGTACCGCTGGCTGATCAGTCTAGTTCTTGCCCTGGGGCCGTACTTTCATAAACAGCTGACAGTTCGTAACTCCTTCAGCCAATCACTGACGTCTTCTCAAGCTACACCCGCCAATCACAGAGAGGAAATCGGCCGCTATGTGTACTTAGGCTGTTATGTGTATACAATCGTACACTTAGGCCACTACGTGCACTTAGTCCGCTACAACTACTTAGTGAGCTACGTGTATTTGCGCTGCTACGTGTATATGGGCCGCCACGTGTACTTAATTAGGCCGCTACGTGTACTTGGACAGCCACGTGTACTTGGGCCGCTTCGTGTACTTGAGGGAGTATTGATTTTACGTCCCCTGGCCATTATAGTGGAAGCTGTTACCACTGATCTTGATTCAGTTGTTGCCTAGCAGTGTTATATCTTCATGACTGGCCTCAGACAGTTTTCGCAACCGTGTATTGTATTTCTGTTTTTGCATTGTCGCATGCAGAAAAACGTGTTAATGTTTTAACGTGCTTTAATTTTCTTAAATAAAATATTTTACACTAATTGTTGTTTGCTTGTGCAACAGCTGCCCAATTTATTACTAACTAGCTGATTAGCCTCGTTTTTCCCTGCTGGGTAATCCTTGTAATTTTCTAATCTGATATCCAGAATTCCGTAAATACAAATAAAGTGAATGCTTGTTAATTGAATGAAATATCATTCAAACCCACATTTCACATAGTATACAGAACTCTAACATGACTCAATCTCACAAGGAACTCTTAAACTCACAGAACTCTTCTTCATTCAGATTTTGATATATCAATTGAAAAATCAAATTTCTATTTTGATCCGGTCTCTACCTCCCGGTTTTCAATGCCTCACTATTCTCCCTCTAAGAATGCATTTCTATGTCCAGATAATATTTGCTACGGCATTAAAGAAGTAATTCTCCCATTGTGAAATGTGCTTTCCTCACTAAAGAAATTCTGATCGTATGATATGTACACTGTTCAGTCGGCAAAATATACTTACAATTAATGAAGTTTGGAAAAAAAAGATGCCGATGATATCCTCATTTTATTCCCTGAGAAAAATAAACTGATGATTGAATACGATGTTCTTGTATACTTTTCAATGGAAATCATTGTTTAAACGTTTTAAACAATTACGATTTCTTGTCAAAAAATTATGTTCAAATGAAATTCCTGACGATGGAAAACTCTGCATACATCTGAACTTGACGAAAATTTTATGTTGTGTTCTGATTGCGCTCTAAACGTAGGAAATTGAGGTATAAAAAAGAGATTTGAGATGAATGAATGTGATGATTCGTGGTTGTTCCCTTTACAACCGCGTTTGAGTCATGAATGATTGAAAACCTACCGAGCTCAGGTAAATTAACCATACGGTAACCATAAGCAATAATTCAACACTTGGTCTAATAAAGATTACTACAATTATGAAGTACGGCCAATGTATATATCTGTAATTACTATTTTATATGTAATTCTTTGTTTGTATATATATGAAAAAAATTATATGGACAGTAACTCGAGTCGATGTTACTTAAGGTACAAATAACAATTATAACCGGTAATGTATCTGTAATTAGTGTTTAACCCTGTGATACCGACAGTAACAGTATGTATGCGAATTCAGTATACGATGGTCATTATATCTGAAAGAAGAGGGTTATCCTTTTTCTACTCGTGGTAACATCAGTTACCCCACCTCACATTGAAATTCAATTGGCGAAGATTAATGTTTCAGCAAGCAGAGGGCTTACCCTCTGCGGGTTCATGGCATGCATATGTTACTGCATCTTAATCTAGATTAAACGAGTTCTCACCTATAGTTCCCACAGAGCCTGGCGGGATCTCCAGTCCTCCTACTGAAAAAATCAGAAGGAGCACCACAGCCAACGGGCTCTCTATCACCTGCTCAGGAAATTGCATTTGACTTATATATAGCGGTTTCAGCGTTTAGTAGGCCGCTGGCCTGTCGCCGATTCTTAACATCGCAGAACATTCACAGCATTTTGCGGTCTCGAACTCGCAACTCACTGCTACAATTCTGCTGTGCTTAACCGCCCGGCCTCCTCGCCGATTCTGACCAGAAACTGGCGCACAGAGCTGGGATCGAACTCGCGCCTCTCTGCGCCAATCTTGGTACTCTGGGGCCATACTTTCAAAACTCGCTAAGTGAACGCAAGTACTTATGCTCTATTTTCTTGTCTATGATTGGTGGATTTGGCTTGAAAGGTCGTCAATGATTGGCTGATGAACTTACGATCTCTTAACTTTTTTGAAAGTATGGCCCCCGAACTGTAACCACTAGGCCACCCTTAACCACTAGGCCACCCTTAGAAAAAGGCAGAAGTAAAAAACCGCCACTGTTACAAACTCGCGATTACCTGTCGTCTTTTTCAAGTGGTTTGTTCCAATAATTGTGGAGCAAATGCATTTTAGCTTAACAGGTGTGCTAATTAATTTGAACGTAACAGGTGGTTGCATTTGTTGCATTTCACACCTGCTGTGCTGCAGATGATCAGCAGCTCAGCAGGTGTGGAAATGACAGCAGCCATATCGGTTATACATATCGATTTACAAAACACGTATGCTGAGGAAATTCAATTCAAAAGTGGGAATTAAGACTTGGATTCAATAAAACTATTGTATAATCTGATGGTCTTTCTTAAATAATTGTAATATTAGCTATTTCTTTAATCGCTAATCAATTTTCATGTTCATTTCCTTCTCTACTTGCAGTCATTTAGGCTTCGGTGTTTGCTCGGATGGTGAAGTCGTTATTAGAATTAAATACATTATTTTTAGGAGTTTGAACGCTCACCATAATTAAGACGCACTGCAAGCGTTACAGTTTCTTTCTTCTCTCCGTATCCTGCTAAGCGAAGAATAACTCAAATCTGCCAGAGCAGCAACACTGCACTGGAAATCGACCTCGCGACTCGCCAGGAACCAAGATATTCAGAGTAATGTTGGTAGCATCGTCTTAACCTGGCCTTATATATGCGTGAACTCCTTGATCAGTGCATAACATTCCTTTGCTGCAACGAAGCACGCTTTTCATGACGGTATGTTTCGCATATCTTGCCTGAAACTATTTCTTATCGGGCACCGGGAAGCGTTGCAGCATTACTTGGATCTGAACTTGAGGACAAACTCTTTCTTCTTAAACATTTATCTGTTTAAATTATAAATTAGTGTAATTAATTCTGTACCAACATTTCCACCAAAACTGACTTTCTTGGAGTCAAATTATTCAGTAAAAAATCATCATGCGTTGCCAATGCGATGTGAAGTGCAGAATCAACTAGGCATCGAAACTTGCCAAAGCTTCGGTAAATAACTTGTCACAGCTTCGTTTTGTTATAGCTAGTAATAATTAAGTGATGTGTGTTTTTGGCCAAGGAGTTAAAAACCAAAAATGGAGTTAGATGACCGGTGCTATATAGGCAGCTGCCTTGCCTGTATAGGGTTTCCTGCCCCCTGGCATGCGTGACGCGCACCGCAGCCCTGGTGAACACGAAGGCAATGGGCCTATCATACAACCAAGGGGCAAACGAACTTTCTTGTCACGATTCTTTTAACAAATTACGAGTGCATCAGGAACAAGGAACGAGTGCATCAATACAATTTTTTCATGACAGGTCCATATCATTGCTTTACCGCGTTATCTTTGCGGAAAAACGATACTATAATATAGCCGCTGTGTAGAGATGTCGCCGCTTTAGTTTTGTGATGCACCGCAGTTCGCATCTTATACAGTGAATACATTTCACATTTTGGCGCAGTGAGTTCATTTCACATTTTGTCCAGTGGGCACAGCATTTATCTTATGCACTGAGTACAGTTCACAATTTGTGCAGTTTGCACAGCACTCTCTTATGCAGGGAGTACAGTTTACTTTTTGTGCAATGAGCACAGCACTTATCTTGTGCAGTTAGCATAGTACACATCTTCTGGAGTGAGTACACTACACTCTCGTCATTCAAGGCTGCGTTTCTGCTTTGGAACATATTGAGGTAATGAACATTAGAAGAAGGCAAAATGTTTGAAAGGAAATAAAGGAATAAACGTTAGAATCGTGGAAAACGTTAGACCCTATCTAGAGGGAGGAACGTTAGAATTAAGGATAATCTTTAAAACGATTTAAAAGAATAAACGTCAGAATCGTGGGAATGTTGGAAACATCTCAAGGAAAAAAACGTTAGAAATGAAAATAATGTTTGAAACGTAGTAACGGAATAAATAGTAAAACCGGGTAAAATGTCGGAAACAGCTTTGGGAAAAAATTTTAGAATCGAGGAAATATTTTAAACAGATGAAGAGAATAAAGGTTAGATTATGGGGAAAATGTTTGCACGAGTACCGACTGCGTGATGATGATCTGAAATAAGATTTTATAATGAAAATCGTAATAATTTAATGTTTGCAGGTGCAAGCTGTTTGATATTTAATTCAAGCATACTATATGAAGTCTCAGACACGTTCTAACAATAAGATAGTGAAAATCTTCCTCTTTCCTCATATAAGTTCGTAATAAATTCTGTACATCCAAAAAGATAATAGTAATCTAATGTGTCCCTCATAATATCGTTAAAGGCTTCCTTAATTTTGAATTCTCTTTCATTGTCTTTACTTCTTACGTTTAAACAATTATTTTTTGTTCAACAACAAATATTTTCTCAGGGCTTTGCATTCTTTCCTATACAGAATCTACATATATTGAAGAGAATCAAAATAAAGAACTTGCCGTGGTGTTGCGGTATACTGAAATGACACGTCTACTTCAATTAACGTTGTTCTTGATTATTGTCTTTATTTCATACTTCGAGTATTATTTTTACCACTTCACAACGCAAACTTCTTTTTTAGTCCGGCCAGTTTCACGTTGTCGCACTTCAAGTGATGGAAATCCTCAAAAGAATGATTCATGCGCATTTGCACGGACTTTAGTAACCTTTGAGCTAAGAAATAGGCTTGGAAATCAAATTTGCGAGTACATTCATTTAATTGTGATCAACGAAACTTTCTGTGTCGACGTGAGTATGCAAAAAAATTAGTATGTAGTCCCCATTTTTGTCGATGAAAAATTGGCAAAAACTTGTGTTGATAGCGTATTATGTATTGGTAACTTATACTGGTATATAACATATTGTATTGTATAATAAAATATTGCACAAACTTATTATATTCGACTGTCCTTAATTGAGGTCCCAATTTTCAGTTTATTTTATCAAATACAAGCGTATCTTACGTCGCGTACCAGTTTCATTGAAATAAAATACCTACTCATCAAGTCGGAGAAACATGTTCCGGTTTGTATTAATTTATTCATCAACATTAATTGGGTGCTCAATACATCAAAATCCAATTAACTAAATAAGGTACCTTAGGATTAAATTTCGTAATTCATCTAAAAGTTTTGACGCTTTCTGGGATATGAACAAAATATGTATTTGTTACTTGTGTAGTAGTACATATATTAAAATTTCAAGACTAAGTTTTAAAATTAAACTCATTGACTCAATGATTTCAAGTATCCCCCCGTTTGTGTGACAAATGAAGATTAAATTCTTTCATTAAATTATTGAAAATTTTAACGCTTTTCAAAATATGATTGATAACGGGTCTTATCCAAATGAACAATTGTGATTTAAAATTAAAAGAATAATGAACTCTCAAGACCGTCTGGAACAAAAGAATAATTCTAAGTTTGTTTCACACTTTTACTGCGTCCTAGAATATATAATTTTCCGTCACAAGGAATAATATTTGTTCAGATACGGACGACTCCCGCCATGCACAAGACACTGACGGCCATCTTTCCCAACCTCTCCGTGGCACCACTGACGAATTCATGTCAAGAGGTCAGGAAAAATAGAAGTCTTTATAATAATGCCATGTTTTCACAAACGCACAGGCAATTCATTTTCATGTATGAACATTAACTTATGGGCATTCATAAAAACTATTATTATCTTTAAATTAAATATAATTACTGTAATTTGCTATTAATTGGGTAAGCTTTAGTCCGGCATCATTAATGTTCAAATTTTAGCCAAATTCCCGATTATTCTACTCCATTAACTTCAGTCGATGAAACCTGGTATACTGAATTCAACCTCATCTAATTTGACCGTTTTGAACTCGTTTCTGATAGTTAACTACCGTAATAAGCAACTGATTGGTAGTTACTAACTATATACAACCGGATAATAATTTATAATTTTTGATCGCTAGTTAATCATCTGTTCGTTTTGTCATACGAGTTAAACTGCAGGCCCTAAATTTGACAATTCTGGCGTTATTTTGTTTCTTATATACAGAAGACCTAAACTAACTAATTACAGATTATCGTAAGTTAATAAAATCAGAATGTATCTTGCAATATCTAATTATATGCCAACCCACTCCTGAAAAATAACTTCACTTTAAACTGCAATTTGCATTATTACAGCCTATTCTCCCAGAAATGTAAACTTTATTAATATTACATTATTAATATTACATTATTATTATTATTAATCCCCTCAGGGGGAGCTTCATTTCTGACGCGTGTCTGTGCGCGTCAGAAGTCCTATGGGATTTCACGCTCCTGGGGGATTGCTCCTGAGCGCCCCACCGCTGAGCTCGCGGTGTCTGACTGCAGATCTCAGTTGTGGGGTTAAGTTATTATGTAGGTAGGATTCCTTACATTAGGTTATCATGTAGTTAGGATTCCTTACATTAAGTTATTATATAGGTAGGATTCCTTACATTTCTCTTCTGTCTCTCTCGTGCGGGCGGCCGACGTCCCGTGTAAGCGACCTCTTGTTCTAGTGTCTTCGTTTCTTTTGCTTTTCACCTGTCCCTCCTTGTCACTTCGTCTCTTTGAGATGCTAACGCTGCTTCTTTAGAGCCAGCTTCAGCGGGCTGGACATGTTAGACCTTCCGCCCCTTGTGGGTGATGACCTATTTTTGATTTGAGAACCTTTTGATAATTTAGACCTTCCGCCTCTTTGGTGATGTTCAACATGACTTTCGGTGCGAGATAGTTATACATAGCTGAAGCGCTAGTAAACATGTGGCCACAAAACTAACTTACTATTATTACATTAATAATATTACATTATTAATATTACAAATATTGCGATTTGATCTCTAGATTTTTTTTATTTGATCTTGATCTCTAGCGTTTGAATCAAGAACCGGAAATGAGGTACCTGCAAGCCATCAGGACGCTGCAGAACACATCTCACCCCGTCAACTTCGTCAGGATCGCTGACACTCCTTGTCACATCGCGCAGATTTGGCAATACCGAGAAAAATGGCGGCCCGACCTGGTCGTAGAACCAACGCTGAAGGTATCGTTGATGCCATCAAACGAAACGTGAAAGTTTGATTTCCCAAATTATAATGAAACTGAAGGAAATATTCGTTATTCATCTTCATTTCTAATTTCCCGTTGATTTTTGTTCATTACTAGTATAATTTAAACTGTGTTCAAATGAGAACTTTGCTGAACCTATATTTTTACAATTTATTGCTAGACCTAAAATTTATGTGAAGGTTTTAATTGGCTGAACATTATAGAAATTGAGTCTCATATTTAGAGCAAAACGATCAATTGTACTTAATCAAATGATGTATAGATAAGTTCATAGGATGACCATAGAAGTAGCGTAAACCACTTCTTTAGAAAACCACTATTCATTTAAGTGCTTGATATTGGGTGTTCCACTGATCTGGATCCTACATAGTTGGTTTTTGCATTATGACATCAGAACAGTATTTATTTATGCCTTGGATTTATTTATGTACAATATTCTGGATCGTACTCTCAGATTTTGTTTAACTTCGCAGGCTCATGCAGAAAGCCGCCAGCTGAAGATGAAGCAGGATTGGTTGCAGTCCCAGAACTCCTCTCGAATTGTGAGAGTTAAATTTTATTTTAATTGAACAATTTTACAATAAGATTTTTCATAGCTTGCTATGTTTGAACTTTTAAAATACGAGGATTGAAGAATTTAGCCTTATTTTTCAACGCGTTCTGTGTTGAACATCATTCAATAATATTAGATTTCAACCTCGGCATGTTCAACCTGGGTCATCGGGACTGCCTTCTGCGAGCATGGAATCCGAATCGGCCTTTTAACAACTTTGAATGCATGATTTCTCATCCTTTATTATTAAAATTGTTTCTATGACGACATACATTTGTTTCTATGACAGTAAATACAGACAACAGTATTAAAAAATATAACTCAGTACTCACTGCAGTGAGTGACAGAGAGAGCGCATTTTCTCGTCGACGAAAGCGTGAAGTCACGGACGGACAGACAGACAGACGGACAGACGGACGGACGGACATGGCGAGCACAATAGCGCCGTTTTTCCATTAATGAGAAAATGCGCTAGAAATGATGAACTGTAAAATTTGTTTTGCACATGAGGTGAGCGAATTAAAATCATTTTTTCCATACCAAACACATAAAATCATTTTTTCCATACCAAACACATAAAAAATAATTTCTCCGACCAGGATAGTCGAGTGCCAGCGTTGAACTAATATCATTCACTCAGACCAAACTCGACTACAGTAAAGGTGCATATGACAAGCGAGCACCAAACGTGCGTGCCAATTAACAAACCATGTTTAACAAAAAATTTTATTTAGTTAAATTTAACATAAGCCACTTTTGGAACCTTAATTTAACCAACTATTATTTAAAATATGCCCCTCTATCACCCCAGCAAAATGTCACGATAGTAGGAGTTCATGTCCGACGGAGCGACTACGTGGCTCTTCTCAAAATCCACCACATTGGGATCAAAAGCTGCTTCCTGCACGATATTTTTTAGCAGCTTTCCAGTACTACAGAGAAAGGTGAGGGGAATTTAATATTATAAAATATTGTCTAATAATTTTGATTGTAATAATTTTGTAAAATACTGCCTCATATAAATAATGAGGCGTCAGAAAACACGAAATTCACTGCAGGATCTTAGTGGATTAGATCGATATTATCAAAATCGAATATTGTGCACTCGCTTAGCTTTGTAAAAATATTGAAAACATTTTACTAGTTTCTCAGTCTTCATCTTAAGCCTAAGGGGTAGCTGAAGTATAAGTTGTCAGGAGCACTTTTATAACCTGCTCTTCTGTTCCAGGTTTTAAAACTGTTTTCCACTTTGATTACCAAAACAATTTTGTCACCTGTTCTTCTGTTACAGGTTCCATAATTGTTTGTTCATCGTGATTACCGAACCTGGAGAATATGAGTGGTGCCGCCAAAACCTTGCTCGTAACTCAACTGATGTCATCGTAGCAGACGACAAATGTCATGCTCAACAAGACTTTGCTCTACTGTCAACTTTCAAGCATTTTATTTATTCCTTTGGAACTTTCGGGATTTTGGGCATTTTCCTGTCTAACGCTAAAACTGTCGTGTATCCTCACGCTGCTATGGACGGTAAAAATTTGAGATATTTTTTTATTCAGATCTAGATAAGATCAGTTCTGAACAAGATCAAATCGAGTTCATTCAGATAAAATTCTGATTGAAGTTGTTCAAAAATGTACAGTAGATGATTTTAGTTATATATATATTGAGCGTATGCTCCTGAAAGTGGAATCTTTTAACGCAAAACGCTGATTATATGAAATTCAAAACATTGGACATTTCAAATCGTTGATTGGCACTTGAGATTTATGTGATATTCATGTGGTTTACGTCATACACCGTGAAACCCAAGAGTAAAAAAAGCAATAAAATGTTTAAAGTGGCCGAGTGGTTAAAGTTCCGAACGCCAAAGTTTGAGCAATGTTACCAGCAATCAACTGTGAAAATTCCGGTCGAAATTGACGAGGATGCCGGGCGGTTAATTAAGAGAAGCGGAGATTGGAGCAGTAAATTGAGTGTTCCGAAGCTGTAAAAATTCTGCAATGATCAGAATCGGCAAAAGGCCTAGTAGCTTCAATCTTCGACGCTAAACAGCCATTGTATTATTATTGTTTGTACTATTATTATTGTTATAATTTATAAGATTAACAGCCGACCATAAGTGACTTTCTGTCTCCAAAAGTGTGGGGCGTGCCCGCTGGTAGGGCACGGCGACACGGCACCTATAGTAGAGGTGACAGGCTGGATTCAATTTCTTGCCTTTCTTATTTAATTCACTCTACTCAAAATGCAATGACAACAACGACCATACTTATGCTCATAAACAAAAATTTAAATATAATTTCAAACGATAGGCCGATAAGGTAATTCATGTTCAGCCTTGACCCCATGTTGAGGTACACTCGTATTCTGTATGCGTAGTTCTTGATTTAATCTTATTGAAATTCTGTCTGCAGCTATGCCGAGTTTCATCGCATTCAAGAGTACAAATTTATTTATTATAACAAATTTATGATATCTGACTCCACCTTCAAGCTGAGATTAACAGCTCAAATTTTTGCGTGGATTCTGTTCTGTATTGGAGAGGATACGTATCTCTTAGAGCTGTGGTGGTGCAGTGGTGAAAGACTCGGTCTCTCGCACCCAGCTTCCGGGTTCGAGTCCCACTGAGGACAAGTTCTTTCGGGAGGCTCAGCTCATGGTCAACTCAGCCATTCATCCCACTATGGTTGATAAATGAGTACCTGGCTTGTCCAGGGTGTTGTGTAATGCAATATAATGGTTTTGGCGGGTTAGCGAGCCAGAGATGGCCGTAGAACTACCAGTGGCACCAAGTGCCCGGAAAAACTGAGCTGCTGACAAACAACAAACTGATTAAAACAACAACAACAACATACGTACCCTTTTATTTTTTACTCACATTGAATGTTTAAATAATTTGACTGATGCAGTTTTAGTTTATTAATTTCGTATAAGTGATGAGGGACCACTGATCTATGTTATATCCCTAGATTGCGTTTGTGATAAGTTGTTGGACGCACACCAGATCCTGTTCCTTATTTTGTATTCAACCTTTATTGTATTTTTGATTAGTATTTGAACTAACGCCAGATACTTTCGTTTATGTTTTATTCAACTGTGTGTGTTTTTGATTAGTTGTTGAACGCTCACCAAATACCTTCGTTTATTTTTTATTCAACTGTATGTGTTTGAAGCCTTCAATTTTATGTGCGCCATTCATCTTGATATTTTATCACCTCTTCTGAAGAGCAAATATCGTCTTGATCCATTGAAAACTAACGATTCATAATGGTACATTTGTTATTTAAAAATGTTCTATAATAAGTAAAACCTTCTCTGTATACTCTCTATGAAATGCTAGAACATTTTTTTCTCTTTTTTATACATTCCTAAAGACTTCTCTTCATATAATTAAGATATTGTTCATAAAAGCTCTTAATATTCTCAAAAATTATTGCTCGTATATTTTCAAACACTCATCATAAACCATCATGCATTCTTGAGACAATTTATTTTAGTAATTGTGATGATTCCTTATGAATAGAATTCTTATATTTTTCAACCTGCCAAATATGTTTATCTGGTATCTCACACGTAATCTACCGAGCAGCTACGAATAAACCTCCTAGTCAGCTTCAAATTATAAGTATAGAGGTTATAAGCATAAGTATAAGAGGAGAATGAATACAAATTTGCATTTTTTTCAGTTGAGTAGATTAAATTTTGTTCATAAAATACAAGCATTGGGTTACTTTAAGCTTCAAAACCGGCGCTCTGTTGGAATCCAATGTCCAAGGTAAGTTTTAAAGGGTCTTTCACGTTTCAGCATAAACTTCGTTAGAAAATTATGAACTTGTACGTGACTGCGAGATCCGGAATGAAGAATTCCGGATAAATGGATTATTTTATACCGAATAAAGTCAGTCAGGGATAGCTGTCGAATTGCGTTTAATAATTAATCATGGTTTGCTCGGAATTTGGATTAAACAGAGACTTTTGGTAGCATTGAACAAATTGAAATAAACTTCATCTATACCCGTGTATTTTAGAGCAGCTTTGCCCAGGATACTGCTAGCAGAAATAAATTCTTATTTACTCATCATATCTTCCTGGTGTGAACGGTAAAAAAAACAGTGCAAATCAGTAGCAGCATCATTATCTCTACACACATTTAGGCTCTACGCAACATTTCCAGCGTTGAAGTTGGGTAATCATGACGAATTTTCAACGTGTTTTATTCATATTCATTACTCTTGAAAGGGAAAATCTGCATTTTCAAGTAAAGATTTTCCAGTAATGCATAGGCAATCTTCACTTGATTGTGCACCGTGCAGCCACATTTCCAGGACTCCCTCAGATAATTATCGAACATAACTCTGTTTAAAATCAAATATGACATCGGAAAAGCGTAATAAAACCATAATCGTAAAGCATTTTACAAAGGGATCAAATGGAATCAGTGCTGAAAATTTTGATTTCGAAACCTAAGTATTGCATCTGATTATTAGCTGTCGGTGCATACGTTAAAGCCTTCAGTCATATTTTTTTCTTATTTAACCCCCTTGTGACTGTATAGCGTACGAATTAGGAAAAAAAATCTTTGCTTCTCATTCTTTTTGAATTGCAATTGCATCCAAATTGCAAACGGGAGTCAGCTGTCAGTATCGATGCATGCGCTCAATGTCTTTATTACTTTCATGCTTAATTTATAGTAATCTTACGGATCACTCGTCACTTGGGATATATTATTTTTACTTGTGTAAATGTTAGAACTTCATCGAGCAGAGTATATTATGAAAAATTCATGCATGACTATTGACTATTTCTTCAAGTATTGGGTCGTTTCGGCATGAATATAAAGTATAGCAAAAAGTCGCTCAGAGACAGCCATACGAGTGTCAAAAATTTGTCAATTCTAACTCCTAACATTAAAACTTTTATCTATTATAATTTGCTATATAAGAAAGCAGTAGAATTAGGAGGCTGCTGTCTGGACTCGCAAGTGAATGTGAAATATTCAAATTGTACAGTGAATTCATGTGAATAAATTTTTGTGTAACTATGATTTGTTCCATTTTCATGCTGTGAACCCCGAAATTTTGTCGTATTTTTTAACCACAAGGCTGAACATATAACCTGCAGTTTATATTAATCCGAGGCGTAAAATAACTTATTGTTCAAATCTAAGATACGGTTAACCATGATAAACTTTTTCCTTTCTTTGTCATTGCAACCTATCATTATCAGTCTTTGAATATGATCTATCGAATATTATTCCATCACTATTGGTAACATAACTACACACTCAAAAAATATCAATGTTGCATTTATTAATCCAGGTCGGATTTCAATGCTTTTGATAAATAAAGCTGGATTTAAAACTGTATACTTGAACGCAGCGAAATGTTCTGGCAAAAAAAAAACAGTGCAGTCCAAAGGCAACAGTCCGCTAAGCAATACGACCAAGTTTTAAAAGCAAGTTCTTTTGGTGTAGCATTTTACGGTCAAGTCATACATCTAGGAAAAAAATATACACGAGAAATACATTTTTTGCCGAAAAAATTTCTGCTCATCTGTGTTTTACAAACGTATTCAATCAACTTCAAAATTATTCACTTAACAGTCTTTCAGTGTTGCCAATGCATTTGAAACGATGCCATTTCGAAGCTAGGCGTTGTGGTAAGAGACTAGCTTATTTAGCTTCATTTGCTCAGGCTATGGGCTAATAATTTGATACATTAATTAGTGATATGTGTTCATTAAGCAATGAGTCATTTGTTTACTTTGATATGAATTAACTGTTATACCTATCATCTTGTTATGAAAAGGTAAGTTTTGGGATCACATTCACAACATAGAAGGGTCAGATGTTCCGAGTTAACCGGTAACATAGATAATAACAGTTAAGATATAAAAATTGTTACGGTCGTTTATCAGGAATATTTGTTGATGACATTATTATAATATGATCCTTGTACATTGACACAAGTAATGCTTCAATAATCCAATCTCAATGTACTATTTAGGTCAGAATCTATATTTTTTCCTCCTTAAAACCTCGATTTCGTTTTTTCAATTCGAAAAATAATTGCTAGCGTTACTTGTCACTTTACTTTTTACTTTTTCTCTTTTTGACATTCTACGTTAATCTCAAATGCCAGACTCATTTACCTCTTTGTTATCAGTAGAATATTAGTTATATAACCTATAGATGCTTGATGCCTATATCTGGTGGGTTGCCTGCTTCACGCGCCCTGCAGCATGAAGGCGTTTAAGCGTTCAAGACAACCAAGAGGCAAACGAACTTCTTGTCCCGATTCTCTGAATAAATTACAAGTGCATCAAGTTGTATTTCATGAGTGGAAATGGATCTGCGGAACCTTTTTCTCGCTAGGGCCTTTCTATTTATGTTATCTTTCTTCATCAATGTTATCTTTCAGCAAAAATGATAAGCACCGGTGAGAGAGGATGCTCCTACATTAGTTTCGTCTGTTGCATTGAGCGCACTTGACAGATATTCATGGCGGTGCGCTTAGTTTATAACATAATAAAGGATAATACGTTAGAAGTTGATGAAATGTTTCGCTGTGTGCGATTTACTCATGCTAGATGCTGCCAAGCAATGCATGAGACCGACTAAGTTTTAGAATCAAAATGTACCGTCTCGATTTATTAAGTGAATTTTAAAAATACATATCCTGTTCATTATTGTTGGTAAAATCTTTACAATAAATATATTAAAGACAACCGAGTTATAATAATTAAAAATATGACTCATTGAAGAAAGTTGCAATAATATTTGCAGGCGCTTGCTGTTTAATAATTAATTCAAGCTTGTTTGGTTAATTTTTCATCGACATTCTAAGTAATAATAAGATTGTTAAAAGCTTCATTATTAGTTATTACTAATTAACATTTTTAATTCGCCTTCGACATTATAACTGAATGCTTTCAAACAATTAATCGTTGTTCAATAATATATTTTCTTTGTGTTTTTACCACTCATCAGAATCAGATGATTGGAGTCTACATGTATCGGAAAAGGAAACGCTAGCTTTGGTGTTGGTGCATCAAAATGAAGGGACTTCTCCAATCAACGTTTCTCTCTGTCATCGTCGCTATATCCTACCTAGCCTATTTTTGGTACTATTTCTCATCGCAATCATCTTATCCTACCCGGCCAGTTTCAACCTTTGACACTTCAACATCAGGCAATGGAGAGCAACAGCCCTTAGAAAACAATTCTTGCCAATTTGCACGGCCTTTAGTATCCTTTGACCCAAGAGGTAGACTTGGAAATCAAATTTGCGAGTACGTTCATTTACTTATGATCAACGAAACTTTTTATGTCGACGTGAGTATGCGCAAAGTTTTGTACATTGTCCAATTTGTGTCAATTATAAAGAATTTGACGTAAATATTAGGATATTATGCAGACTATAACTTATTATACACCCTATTAACTATGCATGTAAACGAGTGTCCAAATTGGGATCACCATACAACCCATCTTTGCCTTAACAAATGTAAGTTTGATCTAATACTGCACTCAAAAGTGCCTCGCGATTAGAACGATTAATTTATCACATTAAATTAATAACAGAACGCGTCTGCATGTGATGAATTATTTGCCATTCACTTGCATTGTTTGTTTGTTTGGATAACTAAGTATATGTATGAGACTCTGGAATCAGACTATGGCACCTAAGAATTCAATTAACTCAATTAATAGTCTGAATAATAATTCAGACATTTAGTAACTTCTTAAACTCATTTAATATCTAACGATGATAGTATTAATCATTTTGAACGCCTGAAGAAAATTATCTTTCCATATATTCTGTTAACGCTTTCATTCATATATTAACAGCCCTGATAGATATTCGAACTATAATTTATAAAAGTACTAATCAATATTGAATGCTAGCTGATACTTTAGAATGATCAGAATTATGATTTTATAAGATCGTATGAAATTGAGAGAAATTAGGTTATCTTTCAACCGTATTACTTTTAACGTAAAGGAATTATATTCTTTTAGGCCACACTTACTTTAAAATTAGAGGGCTTGTAATCTCTTGAAGCTAGTGGACCGTGTTACTTAAAAATACAAGGAATTGTATTTTCCTAAGATCGTTTAAAATACAAGGGGGAATTATGATCTGAAACCTACCAAAAAGTTAAGATCTCATGAAAAATAAGAAGAATTATGTTCTCCTTAGACTGTACTTAAAAATGTAACCAGTCGTGGTTTTTTTAAATTAAAACATTGTTACCTAAAAATGTGAGAAATTATGTTCTCTTTTGAGCGTTTAAATTTAAGAAGAGAGGAATTATAATGTGTAAATACCTTGTTTCTCTAAAACGAAATAAATTAAGCTTTCTTTAGACCATGTTGATTTAAATTCAGAGTAACTACTGTGTGTTATGACGGTGTTACTTTAAAGGTGAAAAATTATGATTTCTTGCGACTTCGTACCTTCAGAATGAAAATAATTATGATCACTTGACCCTGGTACTTTACAACAACAAGAATTATTCTCTCTGCAGACTGTTTTTATTTAAAATGCGAGAAATTATGATATCATGAAACTTTATTTCCTTAAAAGCAGAGGAATTATGATCACTTAAGATCGTGTTTCTGTATATTGCCTAGAATTACGCTCTCAATCAATTGCCTAGAATTGCTCAATCTCTGCGTCCTGGAATATATAATTTTCCGTCACCAGGAATAATATTTGTTCAGATACGGACGACTCCCGCCATGCACAAGACACTGACGGCCATCTTTCCCAACCTCTCCGTGGCACCGCTGACGAATTCATGTCAAGAGGTCAGGAAAAAGTTTGAATTAATGTTGATGAAATAATGTCGATCATATTATGTTTTCATAAACTAGGAGGTGTTTCATTTAAATCATTAGTCAT
This sequence comes from Hyalella azteca, assembly GCF_000764305.2. Taxonomy (NCBI): domain Eukaryota; kingdom Metazoa; phylum Arthropoda; class Malacostraca; order Amphipoda; family Hyalellidae; genus Hyalella; species Hyalella azteca. The sequence continues at coordinate 29,447 of NW_025938383.1, read as the reverse complement.
GAAATATCAACTAATGATAAACCATCAATTATTATGATTGCACTAATTTTACAACACTTCTCTTTAACTTCACTTCTTGTTTGTCTGTCTGCTACAAATCTTGTAATCAAAATTTAGCACACTTCTACTTATCCTATCGATCTTTGCCGCCAAAACCTTGCTCGTAACTCAACTGATGTCATCGTAGCAGACGACAAATGTCATGCTCGCCAAGACTTTGCTCTACTGTCAACTTTCAACAGTTTCAAGCATTTTATTTATTCATTTGGAACTTTCGGGATTTGGGGTATTTTACTGTCCAACGCTCAAACAGTCGTGTATCCTCACGCTTCTATGGATGGTAAAAAATTGCGATATGAGCCTTATTCTGATCTAGATAAGATCAGTTCTGAACAAGAAAAAATCGACTTCATTCAGATAATATACAGATAAATTTGTTCAATAATCTACAAGAGATGATTCGAATTGCACTCCAGGAATTTACTGAGCGTAAGGCTGAAGTAAAGTAGTTCAACGCAATGTTTTACTCATATGAGCTTCAAAGCTTTGGACATTTCTAAGTAAAAATCGTTGATTGATATATTTGTATTGTGTGATAATCATGTGGTTTCTGCATTTTCAGTAGCGGTAGCGGCGCTACATTTAAGGCAATGTAGCGGTAGCGCCCGCTACATATTTGAGTAGCGATACGAGGTTTTGCCGCTACAGTGCTACCGCTACATTTATAGATAAAGCCTTTGGATTTTACCTAATAGTATTAAATATTATTTAAAATCAGCATGATACATACATAATATACATTACAGAATAAAAATGTACGAAAGATTTCGGTGTAATGTTGTCAACCTCAGCCTGTTACTAATGTAGTGTCAACTTGTTAGTTGCTATTTGTTAAGTTGTTACCAGTTACCACTTACAGGTATTTTTTCATGTTTCAGTTTGCTTACAGTAATTTTTATGTTTCACCTTCCCTACATCAGGCTACATGGATATCTACTTTAATATACCAATCTCGAAAATAATCCACATATATATACAAATAAAAGACTGATTTCTTATATGTACATGTGGATGATCTTTGAGATTGGTAGATTATAGTAGACATCCATGAAAGGAAGGTAAAGCATAAAAATAACTGTATCTTTTATTTACTGTATCTAACCCGTACTAGTTCGGTTAGGTTAATTGCAATAAAGTTGCATTGATATGTTTTAGAATAGATTAGAAGTGTCGGTTTTGAAAATGTTTTATTATCATTAAATGCTTATGAGTAAATCCCGATAGCAGAACAATAAATATTTAGAGATTTTCAATAATTTGTAGGCCGTTGTAGCGGCTAATGTAGCGGCGCTACATTCTACTGTAGCGGTAGCGCTCGCTACAATCTATTGGGTGTAGCGGTAGCGGTAGCGCCCGCTGCATTTACAGCATGTAGCGGTAGCGGCCGCTACATTTCAAAGTAGCGCTGCCCAGCTCTGGCCGTATAGCTCAACTTCAGAGCACCTATATATGAGCAGTGACATGTGGGTCTGATACCAGCAATCAACTGTGAAAATTTCCGGACGAAACCGGTGAAGTTCCCGGTCAGTTAAGTACAGGGAATATTAGAGTAGTGAACTGTGTTTTCGAGACTTGCAACAAGCTGAGAAAATTTTGCTATGTTCAAAATTGGTGACAGGCCTAGTAGCCTAGTCTTCAACACAAAATTGTCAAATTGTCATTATTATTATTTTTTTATTAATATCATTATAATATCATTAGAATTTATGATATTAGCTGCAAGACAAAGTGACCTTCTGCTTCCAATAGTGTGGTGTGTGCCCCTGGGGCGCGGAGACACGGCAGCTACTAGGAAGCCACAAGCTGTATTCAATGTTTTGCCTATCGTATATACTTCGTTATTTGCAAATTATTAGTAATAGCGAAAAGGTGGCAACCTCGGTAATTAACAAACGTTTATCCGATAAAATTCAATCCGATTTACATTCTGTATTCAGCTATACCAATCTTCATTGCGTTAAAGCGAACAAATTTACTGAGATGACATCTGAAGGTTATCATCTCAATACTTCGGCGGGATGTTAGATTGTTGATTACAAGACGTATCTACTAATCGGGCAGAGAGCTTTGTGCATCCTTTTCCTCAAGGCCTCCCTCATCGTACTTTAGAGATGACTCCTCAGATGTTTCATCTATGAGAACAATATCCAATTTTGGCTTAACAACTAGCATTGCTTGAGGTTAGCCGTTTCTATAGACCGACAACAACCACGGTTGAGGAGTTGTGTCGTTCGGATCAGTGTACTTGTAACTGAAAAGTCGCAGATAATATTTTCCTTGTTATTTTTTGTTCATATTGAAATTAAATGTTTTTATAATTTTACTGATGTCTTTTTGTTTATCATTTTGTTATAAGTGATAAAATACCTTTGTCTAAGTTATTTTCGAGTGTGTTTTTGATTAGTCGTTGAACGCACAGCAGATACTCTTGCTTATGTTGTATTCAAAATTGTGTGTTCGAATCCTCCCTTGCAATTACCGATTCATCGTCCAATTTAATTGAACTCCTCCTTGTGATGTGAAATATCCTCGTAATTAATTGGAATCTAATGCTTCCAAATTTTGCATATGTTATCAAAAATTCTTTATGTTTTACTAAAACATTCTTTGTATATTCTTCATAAAATATTCGAACTTTTTTTCACTCGCTTCATACGTTCTTTGAGCCTTCTCTATGCATATGTAATTTATTCTTCATGCAATTTTAAAACAATTTTCATGAGTAATATACGCCCATGTTTTATACATTTTTAGTAAATTCTTCATACATTATTAATATAATTGTTTTTGATTATGATAATCATTCATTATCAATAGAATCCTTAATTACGGTTTTTACCTGATATTTTAACTTAAAATCTCTGCACTCAGCTGTCTCAGCAACACCGAACGAACCTGCTTGTCTTGTGCAAATTTTAATTAAGTTGATTAATGTGAATGTTGAATAAATAGAGTATATTCGAGCGTGTCTCCACAATCCATAGGTATCGTGTCAAGATACCCTCATATATATAGCGGTTTCAGCGTTTAGTAGGCCGTAGGCCTGTCGACGATTCTTGACATCGCAAAACATTCACAACATTTTGCGGTCTCGAACTCGCAACGCACTGCTACAATTCTGCTTTGCTTAATCGCCCGGCCTCCTTGCCGATTCTGACCAGAAACTGGCGCACAGAGCTGGGATCGAACCCGCGCCTTTCTGCACCAATCTTGGTACTCTGAACTGTAACCACTGGGCCACCCTGAGGTTACAGTTTGACATAAATGACGAAATCAGAAATAACTACGGTAATTATATTAAGATGTGAAATTATGACACGCCACGTAAATGCGATTTTGAATGGGGAATAAAATGTGAATTTTCTGTTGGTATTGCTTCGATTTAATTTGTTTAATTGGAATGCTTGAATTTTTCCGCCGTCAAATCAGGCGTTAAATTGGGATGCTTTACGAAAGGTTGGTTTGAACGTGTGTTTCTCTTTTCATCATTACGTTCGTTTGAAGATTATCGACGTCATTCGTGATTTTGGAAGACATAATCCAGGATAAAGGGATTATCTATTGCTCGCAACGTCATGCAGTATTAAAAAAAATGAAATGTTGTGGGTCGAGGGTTTTCTTGGCTGATGACATGTATAGATCCTGGCTTGTTCAAAATGAGGATAAACAGAAAATTTTTGGCCCCTATATACTACATGATATTATTATTAAACATAGCCGTCTATTTTTCGTATAAATTTTTTGATTGCTCGATTAGAATTTTTTTCAAGGAAAATGGCCAGCAGAATTTTAATATTTTGTAATGCTTTTTTATTGCTCACGAAATATTATGAGTTGTTCAATTATCCCATATCTTTTTTTAGCATTAAACAAGCAGTACCGTACAAATCAGTCGCAGCATCATACCCAACATTACTAGTACAAGTAAATGGCGAGTAATCTTGATGAGATTCAAACGAACGATATCTTACTCAAGACCTCAACGATTGTAACGTACTATTAGATAAGACCTTCGTTTGCTCCTCACTCCACGTACCTTATAAGGTGCCTTTCAACAGGGCTAGTATTAGCCGCTAGTTCATCCGCCGCCGCCGCTTGAACTGTCCACGCTACTAGCCTCGTGTATAGGGGTTCAGCCGCTTCAGAAGCATGCGCCGGCAAGTGCCCGAGACGCGGCCGAGAGAGACAACGATGTGTTGATTTCTGCGCTGGAGAAGTGGCTAGTAGCGCTGATGCTGCCATGGTGAGAGTATCTGTGCCGCTCTTTTTCTTGTAAGAGTGAATCGTGGCTTGTTTGAACGATAATTTTTCTAAGAAGAACCGAACAAAGTGGATTTCACACGATATTCATTATTATTCTTTGAAATATTCCAAAAAAATATTAATTAAAGTGGAATTGTTGCCATGATACTCCTTCTAAATGAAGAGAAAAACGAGTATTTTGAAGCGGAAAGAAGACTTTCTTAGTGAGGGTTTAGCTGTTCTCAACGTTACATTTTTATGGCTAGAATAAAGAGTATAAAAACGACGTACAGACTCTCGAGTTGTTGAATTTGATCCCACTATCCATCTTCGCAGACCTCACTCGACGGCTTTTAGTTTTAACGACGCACTGGCGGATGCGAACGAGAAGATAGCGGCATCTTATAATATACTCTCCTCGTGTAAGGCTTACTTGCCGGATAGTAACCAAGCGACCGACACTTGCCAGATTTACTAGCCGTCTGCACTATCCCCGTGTACAAGCACCTATTAGCATGCAAGCCATTACTATCTCGAATCTCATTACTGGAGTGTGGGGTAAACAGTCAACATAACATAACATAGTGATGTCGGCGCTGAAGAGTAGATCTGATGTGGCCTGTCGCCGATTCTTGACTTGTTCACAGAAGATCTAAAATCGTGTCAGTTGACCGGATCTTTACAGGGCTGGCGATAGTTTGAAATACAGTAGCTACTAGACTTCCACCGGGTTCGATATGGTGCTAGGCTAGATTCCTACGTTAAATACCATATCTACTTTTAGGTGTAATATAACTTTGCCGAACAGAGTCTATTAGGACAAATTCATTCATGATTGTTGACCATGTCTCATAGCATTGGGTCGTTTCGGCAAGAACAGTTTTATCGTGGTACAAAAAACTATAACCATCAGAGTGTACAAACTTGTTATTTCTTATTCATATCATGAAAGCTCAACCTTATATCTAATATCCCTTGATATTTGAAAAAGTACTAGTAGAATCAGTGGGCTGCCGACTTCACTCTAGACGCGCAAGTGAAGGTGAAGTAATCACATAGTACGACAAATTAATTAGAATAATTTCTCGTTAATAAATGGGTTTCTTCTTTTGCTTTAAGAACGCTAAAATTCTGTCGCTGTCTTTAAACACATGGCTAAATCACATAATCTACAGTGTACATATATCGCTTTCGTTCTGCAAGACGGGAGAATTTTATTGAAAAATCTTAATTTTTTGCAGATGTAGACGTGTTTTCGGAATTTCAATAAAACCATAAAGTCCATAATGCGCTGCACTTATTTTAGTACTAAAAAATAAATACTATGAAATATGTACGGAGTTCATATTCACCATCGATGAATGACCTTACTGAATTAATAGACTGTATCCTGTTTGGTCGACCTACGACTAGGAGGCACGGAGGCAGGGGCATCCATGGTTGAACTATATACTAGTTCAACCATGGGGGCAGCGGCCAAACTCAGTGAGCGGATCAACGAGACCTTTAGAGAGACCTTTAGTTCGGGCATTCACGCTACATAAAAAATCTCTTACCTGCGCAAAGCTAAAAATTAAAAGTTTTCGTCACTCTCCGTAGTCAACAAAAAGTTCAAATAATAAGTAGTTATTACAATCCGACGGCCGGACGCCGGACGGGATGTGAAGTCGTGGACGTGAAGACGGCGATATAATTTATTAAAAAATTTTAAACATAATTTATTCATGACTACGCCAACTCGCCAGGTGTTACTATTAGTGAAGATTTTTGGTTGTTGGCTTGTTGCCACGATTTAAAGAGGGCAATAACAGGGCAGATTGGCCGTGGCCCTGTGTTTACAGTCCAGCCCCAGGATAGGGCCCTAGTATAGATATATATAGGCGAACGGGAGTAAACTGTAAAGGCCGATCAGCAGGAAGTTTTGGCTTGTGGGTTTGATCCCAGCTGGCAGTGGCAGCTGCCTGCCACTGTTCACCAGTCACCACCACGGCACCACCTGTTCTGCAGTTCTGGTCAGTGGTCAAATTAGCAACAAGGCTGGGTGGTTAAGCTTAAGCCCAGCTAAATTTGAGGGCTTTGGAGCAGTGAGTTAGAGTTACCTATGTCAGGCTATGTGTTCAAGAATCAAATAAGCTGTTGATGTTCTGCAATGTTGACTCTTAGAGTGAGTCCTAGTCTCTGACTCAGCATAGTGTCAAAGCAGATCCTACTTTTTTAGACTCTTCCGCAAGTTCATTTTTGAGTCCTATAAATTATAACTCATTTATAAGTACTTATTAAGTAGACCTGTATCTGTGTATCATTTAAGTATTGTCATAGTGACAAACCAGAGATTTTTCAGAATCAGTTCATTTTTAATTTCCTCATTTTCTCAAGATTTAAACCAATTTCTTATGTAAGATAATGGGTATCAGCTAGTATGGACTATGGAATATATCTACTTGGCGAGCCGCGACTGAATTTTTCGAGCCGTGGTTTTATGGATTTGCCAGCCGTGATTCCATTTCTACGAGCCGTGATTCTATTTCACCGAGCCGTGAATTCCATATCTCGGCCATGAAAAGCCATTTACGAGGTGCGAATGCGAATTTATTTACAAAGTTTATGCACGTGTTACCCCAAATCTCTAATTTTACCCTTAAACAGTCAAACGGCAACAATAAAATTTGTCTCTACTGTAAGTTCAGCACGTGTTAATATACAGTCTGACCGCTTTGACATGACCGCAACTATGCGCGATCTTCAACAAACGTTTTGTTTATTTGTTTACATTACGATGTTTATGTTTTTTCTGCAAGATATTTTTGGCGGAAACGGTAAAGCAATGCGGATTGCGGAAGTTGAAAATTTTATGAAATGACATGTTTGCGAAGTGCAAACCGCGATTTTTTAATCAAACAAAAATTTATGACATTTGAGCCGCGAGATTTCATACCTACTGAAATTATATGATATTAGAGCCGCGATATTTCAGACAAAAATAGGACTTTTCCAGACTAGGGTATCAGGATAAGGGTATCCATAATACTTTACTGGTCAGTGGTCTACTTATAAGACTCAAAATATGCGTTTAAAAATTAATTTTTAAAGACAACACTTCCAAAGAATCCAGTGTCTCCAATCTCACAAATGTACAACGAATTTCTCATTTAATTTTCAAATTAAAAATTTAGTTTTTCAATTTTTTTAATATATAAATTTTTTAATATATAATTTTTTCAAAATTATTTATTCTGTTAATTGATTCATGCATTGCCTCTGACTTCACACAAGTGTGCAAAATTTCAGATCAATCAGACAGGTAAAAGTGTGTCAAATATCAGTTATAATATTTGTAGCTGGCAAAATTATTTTTTCAATTTTTTTAATATTAAAAAAATTTTTTTTTTATTTTTAAAATCTTTTATTTTGACATTTGATTCATGCATTGTCTCCAACTTTACACAAGTGTGCAAAATTTCAGATCGATAGGATAAGTAGAAGTGTATTAAATTTTGATTACAAGATTTGTAGCAGACAGACAGGCAGACAGACAGACAAGAACTCAAGAAGTGAAGTTAAAGAGAAGTGTTGTAAAAACATAAATAGGCTGTCAAACATAAAATATGTTATATATGGTAATTTTATATTAACTTCCAAACCGGTCTATGTTACCCCGTCAGGGCTGACATTAGGTGGTCTAAGTTCCCCCATTTGGGGGCGGCACCCTCATTTGCAAACTATGACACTTTCCTAAAAATTGTCATTTGCAAATGTAACTAGAAGAGTTCTATTACAATGCATCAAAACCTGGAGTTATTTAACCAAAAAATAAAAAAATTGGAGGGGGTACAATGACATGCTTTAAATAATAGCATTTTTTTGTGGGTCACACTTTTTATTTTTTAACCTATTAGATATGCAAACTTTTCAAATCTTTAAATTGTGTTATGTAGCCTCAGTATTAGGCCTTTAATGCCCATTGACAAAATTTTTCTATGTCAAATAGTTTCTGAGTTTTGGGGGTTTTTGTTAAAAAAACGAAAAGTGGTCTAAGTTACCCCATTTACGGTATCAATGATTCAATGTATCTTAGACTTAGAATAGTTCCACTGTGCAGAGAGTGGATGAATATAGCAAGATCTTTGGCGATGCTTCAGTAGCCAAATTTTTGCCTTCAGAAGATCTTGCCGATACATTTAGATTGAAATTCTTGCATTTAATATATTTCTCAGTCTTCGGCCAACTATTTAGAAGAAAAGTAAGGTTTCCGGTACGTTGGATGGATTACGATGCAGCGAAGCTTGTCCGGAAATCAGTTGCGATGAGTTCCCGCAAAAAATGTAAACAACGTTTTTTCGATTGCATAGTTTCGGTCACATTAGAGCGGTCAGACTGCTTTATTACATGTTCAGTTGATACTTGCTGTACAATCGGACTGTTTTTAGGGTAAAATTAGTTATGTGGGGTAACACGTGCCTGCAACCTTTTAATTAAGTTTGTGGCTTGTAAATAGTTTGTCATTACTCAGCGTAAATGGCTTTTCATTAAAAATTACCCGGCGATGCATCTTTAAAATGGCCGGCGACGCTTTGGGCTTAAAAATCCATATATTGGCGATGCTGCATCCACCCTCTGCATAGTGGGAATAGTTTATAGTTAGATAGGTACCTACCATCATACCAGCACTAGGTATCATACATAAGAAATTGGTTTAAATCTTGAGTAGATAAGGAAATTAAGAATGAACTGATTCTATGGTTTGTCTGTATGTGTGGTTTGTCACTAATTAATTAATTAGTGTAAACCACAGTATTAATCTGTGATTTGTCACTAATATTGTGATTTGACACTAATAATTGTTAAGAATTGGACTATAATTATTGGAGACAGGTCTAAACTGTCTTAAGGGGAGCGTCTACCCTAAAATTGAAAATTTTTACTTCTTCGGCTTTTATACTAATTTTAAAGCTGACATTCTGCCCTATCCAACGGTACCACTGCCATCTCTCTACGTTGATCTATGATTTCACGACATTTCATGAAAGGGGGGTGGGTGGGGGAGTTCTTTAAGTAATTAGATAGGAACTAATTAGCTGCTGAGCTCTTTAAATATAGTATCTACTTGAGTTGTGCTGCAGTTACGTGTTTAGTCTCATCTTAAAGCTGACATTCTGGCCTATCCAATGGTACCACTACCATCGCTGTACGTCGATTTTCATGTACACGACACTTCATGAAAGGGGGGTGGGGGGAGGAGTTCTTTCAGTAATTAGATACGAGATAATTTGCTGTCCACCACTACAAATATAGTGTTTTTGTGAGGTCTGACTCAGTGTGCCTCCGGGCTTTGTAGGGAGAGATGCGCATGTAGTTGCTCCCATCATCCTTGAGTGGAATCAAGGTCCAGAAACGTTTAGTTTGGAATCTATGCTACATTGAGCGCATATTGTGGCGTGCGCGGGACTTTGTCGCGCTCTCCTCAACATTCGCACTTATTGTCACGGAAAACCTATCTCCTCCTAGAGTTTTGAAGCTACAACAATGAGACATATACCATTCGATTTGCAATTGAAATATCTAGAGATTTGTTGTAGCTTTTTTTCAATTTCGTTATAGTTTTGAAAATATTTTGAAAAAAGGGAAGGGAAATTGGGGAAAATTGAAAAATTTTCAAAAATTTTGGGAAAAATGCTCCCACATCCACAAAAATTTGAAATTCGAAAAAAGCTACAACGAATCAATAGATATGGTCCTTACGCATTGAATGATATGCTTCTCGATGTTGTAGCTTGAAAATTCTAGGAGGAGATAGATTTCTACAGTACCCCCTTTTTTGGCCGTTTTCTAAGAATTTCACGTTTTCTTTCATTTTTTTGAAAAATTGACATGAATAAAAGCTGTCTATTTTTTTATTTTACATATGTGTACCAAGTTTCAAAGTGATCCGTCTGTAAATAGCCGAGATAATTTTTGGGGCAGACGCTCCCCTTAATGGCCTAAATCCTAATTAATGCTGAAAGTCTGAAACTAGCCTAGTCAAACTAGCTAGTAGCTACTATCATTATTAGAACACCTATGAAAGTGGAAGCTGTGGAACCACAAGAACTCAAACAATCTCCAAGACTCCAAGTAATGTTCCATGTTCAACTTGAGCACAGTGGCTACTAGCAAAGCATTGAAATTTCAAAGCAAAGAGGGTAGGTAAACACACCATATTCCGACACTTTAAGGACTTAGCAAGGAATGAATGGCTATAAAAAGATCACCGTATGTGCAACTCGATTTCTGATTGCTTTACGTCACTCTCAAAACACCACACTACGTGCCAGCAACAATAAACGTCACAAACTGTTACCATATTTATTTAAAAGCCTTTAGAATTCAAATCTACAAAATTGCTAAATTCCGATGCTGTGTGTGACTAAATTTGGCATACGTATTGTGAGACTAATTTCGCCAACGCTTCAAAACTGTAATTCCTAATTCCCTGTGTTGGACGCCCTGTGTGAGCTGTATCAGAAAACAACACAGCTCAGAACAAGCTGACTTAATCATCTATTAATTTATTTACCACTTGAAATCAGCAAATACAAGTATACTTGAAGGATTCCTAATATATTCACAGACTTATTTAAAAGTCTCAAACCATAATATTCTTTCTACACAAAACAGTTTATCACAAGGTATTTGGTAGAGCAAGGTCAGCTATCAACTTTGATAGGTACATTTTTTGATGTTCTCACTGGGCGACGTGGACGTTTGCTCTGAGGATCTTAACATTTTCCCGCCAAACCTAGTGTTTTTCGGAAATCTGGCTCGCAATAATACAATGTCACTATTTAAACCATCTACACATGCGTGGAACTAAGACAAAGCTTAATATAAAGGAAAAAGAACTTTGAGAAATATTGGAATTACCCATGATGTCAGAATATGGTGCGTTTACCCGAGTTTTTTGGACTCTTTTTCAAGTTAAATTTTGAGTTCTTTTAGTAGACCAGCAAGGTATCATGGGCACCAGAATTATCATACATTATACATAAGATACCGGTATTCATTTAAATCTTGAGTAAATAAGGAAATTAAAAGTGATTGCCACTCAATGCTCAATGTTAAATCTCAAAAATGTTGATATTTGAAGAAGATTGCCTACTCAGCCATGTAGAAAGCAAACAAAAATCTATATAAATCTGCAGCACACTGTCAGTCTGTAGGAGTGCTGCCGTAGCCCAAAAATTTGACTCTTAAATCAGCCCAAGAACCGATGCCAACCCTCTACATGCAATAGAAATAGTCAACCTAACACATATGCAGCTGTTCTTACTTGGCTCATCTCTCCACACCAGCTTGAAACAAGCAATGCCTCAGCCCACAAGCTGATACTCCAAACGGATTACACCCAATATCTCCTACAGCAATGATTTAAGCCCATACCATCACTTCTTACAAATGCCGTAAGCCACAGGGTCCGCAGACCGCACCAGACTGCCATAAATGGGAACGGCCCCACACTGGACTGTCTCATCACCTTACTCACTTTGCAGACACAAGCCCAGTTCTGACGTTCACCAGCATCTTCTCCCTCCACACTTACCCCCTTCTCTCCACCTTTCCGCGAAAGGGTTAGGTTAGTTTAGAATTCTTCCGCAAGCTGTTACCAAAAGGAGGGGGAGCAGGGGGTAGACATGGAGGTTTAAGGGGACCGACTACCCTCCAGAAAAACTTCTACAGTTATTATCCGATCATCATGAAACTTCACATACATACGTGAAATGTAAAAAATTAACATTTTGCTCCTATTAATTTTTAGAAAAAATTGATAGAAAACATGAAATTCATAGAAAACGGCTAAAAAGGGGTACTTTAGAAAATCTATCTCCTCCTACAAATATCATCCTACAACATCGAGACACATATCATTCAGTTCGTAAGGACCACACCTATAGATTTGATGATCATTTTTCTCATTTTCCCCTTAGTTTTTTTTATGTGCGTTTTATCCCATTTTTCTCATTTTTTCTCATTTTTCCCCCCTCCCCATATAAAAAACGAACCAGACAGAAATAAAAAAAAAAATGATTATCAGTTCTATAGGTATGGTCTTTACAAATCGAATGGTATATGTCTCATTGCTGTAGCTTGAAAACTGTAGGAGGAGATTGGTTTGCCGTGCGACCAATCGGAGGTATTCAGGACGCCCAAAAAACTGCCGGGCGGCACGTAAAATGACATAAAAGGGTCGTAACATAGCCAACATACCGCAACCAAGCCTTAAAACTAAGTGAGGAAGGCATAGAGCAAGTGGCTGCACACCTTTCACCTCGCTGTCATGATGGGCACTGAAAGACCTGGCTGCATCTGGCAGTATATCAAGTCATGCCCCGTAATTAATGCCTTAGGAATTTGTTAAGGCCGCCCCCCACCGCCCTTCATTCCATGGGGCGTGGTGAACATAAAAATGGAGGTAGAAAGATGATTCTGCCACCAATGGAATCGTCAGAAAGTAAGCTTTAAGATGAGTATGAGCACAGATGATTCTGCCACCAATGGAATCGTCAGAAAGTAAGCTTTAAGATGAGTATGAGCACCGGATAATGCCATGATTGGCCGCTTTACGTCAGATGTTCCTTTTTAGTGTGTCCACCCTTCTAATTAATCCCATAGGCTTTACTGAAGGGCTCTAAAAACTCCCTCCCTTCGGGGGGCTGTTACGAAATCATTTTTCGACGTATAGGGATGATTCTGGTACAGTTGGATGCATCAAAAACTAAGCTTTAAGATGAGCACAAAAACCGGAAAACGCCAAAATTGAAAATTTTAGGATAGTCAGTCTTCTTAAACTCCAGAAGAACAGACAGGCCAGGGAATAGCCTTTAGAAGAACGGCTGGAGAGGTAGCAGTGTACAGATAGTTCTGTGGCGCAGGGCGTTCTCTATCGAAAGAGGTGAAGGAGCTAGGCTGAATGGAATAGAAATATTTTGGGGTTTAGCGTGTGGGTTACGACCATTGTTTTGGCAGCTTGCGGCTCATTGGCTTGTTGGTTTACATCCATGAAGGGATTTAGTCCCTGTTACTTTCAGCAAGTAATCATGTTGGCTAATTTGCTCTGCAGCATGCTTGCGCATGGGGTGAAGTATGAAAATTATGCTGAGCTATTTCAGTTGTCCCCAGTCTGTCACCTGACACCAGGATTGAAAATTTCCTACTTGTTACTGGAATTTTCTGGCTCCAAAGTGACAAATTTTTGTTAATACATGTGGAATCTAGCAGTGCATTTTTGTTAACAATTATAGATTATTAATCTGGGACTAGTGAGCAAAATATCTGCTCTTTAAACCATAACTCAATTTTTTGAGCCTTGGTTTTATGGATTTGCAAGCCACAATTCCACTTCATTGAGCTGTGAATTCCATATCTGGGCCATGTAGAGCCATTTATGAGCAGCAAACTTATTTACAAAGTCCTGTGCACATGTTACCCAAAATCTCTGATTTTACCCTGGTAACAGGCTAACAGCATCAGTAATGTTTGTCTTACTTTAGTGGCAACTATCACATGATAATGCTTAATGCACTCTGACATGACTGCAACTATGCAATCTTCAACGAAATGTTTTGGGCGGACTTGTTATCATGACATTATGCAGGATATTTTGGTGGGAGCGTTGAAGTACTACTGTGGAAGCTGACAATTTTATTAAATGACATATTTGCCAAGTGCAAACTGCAATTTCTTCAATCAAACAAAAATACATGAAATTAGATACACAAGATTTTATACTACTGAAATTATATAATATCAGAGCCACAATATTTCATAAACAAGTAGGACTTTTCCCAACTAGATCTAGGACTAGGGCCCCTAGTCCTAGATTAATTATCTCTTAATTCCCCTAGAATAAGGGGAATTTTGCAGTTGTGAAAAATTTCTGGAAAGTTCTATTCAGGGGCTCAATGCTTGAAATTGGGTTTTCTACACTAGCCTCAGTGTTGAAAACATCTTAACTAATTTTCATTAGTGAAACTTTTACCAAAATCTTGTTGACTACCGGTACTGAATAAGTGACAATTATACAGCTGAACTGGGTAATCAGGCAGAAGCCAGTGCTGAATGAGTAAGAAAATGCCTGTCCTTCAAGCTTTCACAGTACAGCAGAACAGGGTGTAAAAGCAAGTTTTTAAATATTTCAATACAATATTAGCTAAATGACAGCCTTACTGCACTCACAAGGCCATATGGGGTCACAGAGAAGAGAGGGTGCAGTTAACAGGTTTTCATTGTAGTAATTCAATGCAATGCTGCAGTGTAGGAGACTAACCTGTAAAGTGTGATAACTTTTCTGCTACGTATCTGAACTTTGAGACTGCAAACTCTTGTCAGTTACAAAAAGCCTAATTTCACTCAGTTCTGCAGGTTAGGGGAGTCGTCTTAATCCAGGAGGTGCATGGCAGAAGACTTCATCTTCAAGAAGCAAACAAACCTTTCAAGGCCTCAAACAGTAATGCTGCGATGCAGCTGGTGTCCAATTATAATATTAATAATAGCAGTTTCTGACCACTATTATTTGAAAATTGAAATTTTTCAGTCCTAACTATATCCTGGGTCTGCCATATTCATGGTAATGGATGTTTGCTATATAAAATAAATTGGTTTCTAGGAGACATTTCTTTTATAATGAAGCTTAATATCATCTATTAGTTTATCTATTTTGTATTGCAGAAGTCTAAGGTGTCTAAATTTGCTATTACTTATGGCAGTAGATAGAAATGCAATTGTAACCCTTCATGAAAAGAGTGAGAGAAATTCAGTCATTGCAAAAAAGCTCCAAATTCATCGTGAAACTGTGTTGAAGGTGGTAAAAACTTCAAGGAAACTGGTGAAACATGCAATCAACCTGGTCAAGGAAGGAAACAAAGTGTCCAAACGAAACAATTGGTCAAAAACATGAGGGAGAAGTTGAGGAGAATCCCTCATCGCTCAGCTGCAAAATTGGCTGCAGAAGCAGGAGTCAGTCAGACATCAATGCGTAGAGTCCTCAAAGATGACCTCAAAACCTCCCCTTACAAGATGCAAACAAGGCAAGAACTAACAGACCATCATGGATGAATGAGACTGGAAAGATGCCAGCACATTCTGGATCTCATTGAGAATGACACACTGCCCAACTTGGTGTTCAGTGACGAGAAAAAATTTGACATTGAACAAAACATTAACTGTCAAAATGACAGAGTTTGGAGTCTGGATGGATCCGTGGCAACCAGAACAGCAATACAACGTCAAAATACCATATCCATGAAGGTTTGGGCCGCAGTAACCACCACTGGGAGGTCCCCACTCGTTTTTGTCCCCTCAGGAGTGAAATTGAACAGTCAGCATTAGTACATTTTGGAAGCTGTATTGTTACCTTGGGCCAGTAAACACTTCAACGGCTCACCATGGAGTTTTCAACAAGACTCCCATCACATGGCTCAAACATGACCCAAAACTGGATTCAGGGTCACATCCCAGCATTCATTAGCAAAAATTAATTGCTCTCAGGAAGCCCTGATTTGAATCCCCTAACTTTTTTGTGTGGGCTATTTTAAAGAGTACCGGTAGTGTCTGCAGAACACCTCATGATTCTTTGGATAGTTTGAAGTCTAAATTGACACAAGAATGGGACTTGATCCCACAAGAAGTGCTGCATGTCTCCTGTGAAGCTTTCCTGCATAGATTGGAGCCGTCATTAAAAATAAGGGTGGTCATATTGAATAATCATGTCTGAGAATTTTTTAGGTAATTCTTGGCTAAGTAGCTCATCCAATAAAAAAACAATGCACCTGTTTGTTTCATTGAGAAATAACAAAAAACATGCGTTGCCATAAATATGGCGGACCCTGTAATGTTTAAGTTTTTAAGAACTAATAAGTATATTGTTATTCTGAGTATTATTTCTCTTGCTTTATATATAGTTACTTATTTATAATTAGTTATAAACTTATTAATAAATAATTATGAAACCAATAAATAATTAATAGTTGATAATTAATGGATTAATAATAATTAATAATCTAAAAAATGAGAATTTTTACAATTTTGACAACTCGCTTAGTTTTGAAGCTGCCCTATTTTAGTAAAAAGTAGTTTACCACTCTTTTGCGGGGTTGTAACTTGTCTGTCATTGAGTTACATGACTAACGCATGTCAATCATCAATGTAATTTTCCACATAATTTGTAATTCATTTATTTGTAATTGCCATGTAATTTTGTGCTGTAAAATTTGCCACTAATGCATATTTTTAATAGCTGATAAAATAATGTGCCACCAACTTATATATTTTGTAGAAAATGGAACACTTTTCCAATTTATGAGCAATAGCAAAAATGAGCCAATTAGCTAATATATAAGTAATACCGGTATACTGTAAAACCGAGTGAATTGGACCACTGATGTTGTGACTTGGACCATTTTTAGTGCTTTCTTTTTTGTGATACAAATAGGCTCATAGTGAATATCTAGGTATTGCATTTGTTGGTTATCTCATGGTACTTCGAGAGCCATCAACACAATTTTTTAAAGGCAAGAACATTTTGACTGGTATAGGGTTTTATTTTCTCAAATATCAAAACAGTCCAAGTCTCCCCATTTTATGGTACAATAGGTTTAAGAAATTCATCTTGACTTGTCACAATTCGAATTCAACTGTTTCTTACTGACTAGATACCCACATATGATAAAGTTTAAGCTGAATTATCTAAGTATTCAAATTTTCAGCAACTTGATCAATTCCCAATATTATATCAAGAAGAAAAGAGACAAGCTGTTATCTGGTAAATTCTATCACATTTTTTAAATCTGAGGATGGATCTTTAAAATCCAGAAGGCAATTTAGGTCTGTACTCTTAAGACCAAAGAACTTGTATCAAAAATGATGTGGATTCATCCAACTTCAATTGCTCTGGATGAAAACATATATAAATGATATCATTGATGTTTGTCGTTGGAAGTATGTACGTATGCAAAAATAGTTGCACTTGTATCGTTTTCTCTAGTTGATTATCTTTTGATTTTGTTGAGGGTAAAGTTTGTGTATTACCAATGTTTTTATTTTAGTGATATTAATTGCAGGTACTGTTCTTAATAATGAAGTGAAGTTACTATGGAAGAAAGTTTCTCTCATGAGAACTCTGCTGGTTTAAATGCAGTTGACAGTTTTATCATACAAAGACTTGACTCAGGGGATATCATTTACAGTAATCCAAATGCAAAGTTTAAGGTAAGTCTAGAAAATTTTTTTCCATCTACCAAAATCCTAATATACTCGCAATGTGGCTTATACCTGCAATATATATATATATATATATTAGTGTAGGCTGGCAGAATTTCTTCTCTTAAACAAGTTTTGTTAAAGACCAGAGAATTAATGAAATGAATGTTGTACATTTGAAACGTCGTTAAATATTAAAAATGTCTATCGGTAATTTAATTTTCAATCTTCCAACACCTACGAAGAATTTAGTACGACTCATTGAAAAAACTAACAAGAAGTTGGTAAATATATATATATATATACACACACACATTTCAAAAATTTATTCCTTATCTCATTTTATTTATGTTGTATAAATGATCAGAAGAACATATAATGACGTAAAGGAAAATTGGGAAAAAATTAAAAAATTACAGATAACATCTTTTATCTTTTTAACATTGTAACTAGTGTTTTCTTTTGAAATTTAGTTATTTGTAGTTAGTGCTTTTTGTGCTCCTGTTGAAATAATTTCTGAAATATTGACAATTAGCTGTTACCAAAATTTTATAATAAAGAGCAATACTACTAATTTGGTAATACATTTTTCTAGCTTGTTGGTCCATATGTTATGGGCGGTAAGCTTGGAGAAGGCAGCTATGCAAAAGTGAAGGAGTGTCAACATTCCGAGACCTTGGAACGATGTGCTGTTAAAATCTTGAAAGAGAAGACTCTGCGCAAGATTCCTCATGGAAAAGAAAACGTCATAAGGGAGATCAAACTTTTAAGAAACCTACACCATAAAAATGTTGTTAAACTTCATGATGTTATTTATAATGAAGAGAAAGGGAAGGTTAGCTTGATAGATACCGGTATCTGTATGTTATATTCTCACTGTAGTTTAACTTGTTAAAGAGAGGTTAAACTACTATCAAATTTGTTTTACATTGATGTATTGTTGGGTTTTGCATATTAAACTATTTAAAAATTTCATTTGCAATAAAAATTTCAAGAAATTCTTGAAATTTAACACTTCATCACTTTGTTATTGTAATAAATAAATCAAAATAATATTATTCACATGTGACATTTGTGTCATTCCAATAACTGCCTCAAACTTATTAATCATTGTCAAGTTCACAAACATTTTATTTTTTTCAGACTTACATGATGATGGAGTATTGTGTTGTGGGGCTGCAGGAATTGCTGGAGAAATCCCCTGAAAACAAATTCCCAGTTTGGCAGGCGCAGGGGTGAGTGTGCATGAATTTTTCCATTGTACAGAATTGCAGGTCATTTGATTGTGTCTCAGCTCTATGAACAACTATGAAATGAATCACTACTGCATCTTGTTTGCCTTTGCTAAAAATGTACGTATATGAAACGAGTCCTGAGTCCTAGGCTCTTTTAGCTGCCAAGTGGTAACTGAGCAGTGAAGTGGTGTCATTGCTTTGAGAATAATTTTTAATAATTTGCATGCTTGGTCTGCAGTTTTGAGAGTAATATAGGTAAGTAATCTCTATCAAAAGACAATGAATAGTTCAGCTTCTGCATATTCCTATTTGAAGGATAACAAAGTGTCGTTACTAAAAAAAATATTGATCACTTGTTGTGGGATATTCCTGCAGCTTTAAAAGTTCAGGGGTCAATAGTCATTACCTAAAAATTCTTTCTAAAGTAATAAAAGAGTCTGTAATTAAATAATGTATTCTCTATCTCTAATCCAGCCTCCTTAATCTTAAAACATTTCAACGTTGTAACATATGCTCATGCTTGTTGTACATTCACTCTAATTCAATCTACTGAGTCTGTTTGATGAACATCTCATACCATTCCCTTCATAAGCCATGAGGTCAGAGTTGCTTCAGCATGCTGCAATCCAGCATCATATTACTTTCTTGTTGCAGATTTTTCCTGCAGTTGATTGAAGGTCTGGAGTATCTACACAGTCGTGGTGTCATTCACAAAGATGTCAAACCAGGCAACCTGCTTCTTAGCTGTGACAAAACCCTGAAAATCACAGATTTTGGAGTAGCAGAGGTCAGTTTTTAATGCAGAATTCCCAAATCTCGCCCCATGTTAGATAGGCATAAGCTTTGTGGGTGAATTCATTTCAAGTATGGAGTAGGTATTTGCCTTCATCCCACAATAGCAAATTTACTTCTCTCTGTTGATGCATAAATGAAATTAAATTTATTAATATAAGTGTATGATTAGCTGTTATTTGTATAATATTAATACTAAACTAATAAGTTTGTAATGTTATCAGGATATTTGTTTTATAATTATATTTTAAATGTTGTCAATTAAATTTTGAATATTCATACAGGATTATTCAAAATTTACAGAATTGCATTCCCTTAGTAATACCTGAAATGTGTTAAGATTCATGTTGCCTATTTCTTATATAATATGTTGGTTCAAAAAAGAAATGGAAATCCTTTTATTATAAAAAGTTGAAATTTTGTGTCCTTTTTTATTTTTAACACGTTTTTCTTAGCTTAGCTTCGCGTTTGTTTGTTTATTTGTTTATTTGTTTGTTTGTTTGTTTGTTTGTTGTTAACATTGACAACGAAAATTAGCCCACTTTTGATTGTTCTAGAGATCTGAAATTCGGCATGCAGGCTATTTTCGCCTAACAATTTCAGATACAATCATAAAAACTAGTAATTAGAGACCAAAATTAGTTTAATTGAGTAAAGTATATATATAGTATATGTAAATAGTATGACGTGCGGGCGCTGACGTTATAGACGAGCAGGCGCTAACGCTGCGTATCATCGATACGTACGTCAAGTCATACTTAATCAAGTCTTAGTTAAATTTCCAAAATTTAAGTGTTGTGTGCTTTTCGCTTTAATCATAAATCTGCCAGACACACGTTTTTTTGGGGTGAACCATAATTTATTTTCTACTTTTTAGTCCACAAGAAAAACGTGATTTTTTTAAAAAGTTTTTTTTAAGTATTTTATTACATTTTTAGTTCATAAATGAAGATTGTATTACTCCACTGAGTGAAATGAGTATCTACCACTCATGAGACCCTGTCAGACTAATTCCAAACATGCTGAGGCTAATATTGGCAGAACATGCATGATACTGTTTGATATTGTGTTTTGCATTTTCTTATTCACATTGAACTACTTGCCAATCAGAAATTGGCTAAGCTTGGAACATAATTTGATACTGCAGCCTTTTATACATTTTAATATCCATATCATTCTTTCAGGTAGTATCAATATTAATATTTTTCTCTTCAGCAAGTTGACTTGCTTGTGGGCGATGACTTGATCACCAGCAGTCAAGGGAGCCCAATGTTCCAGCCTCCTGAGGTGACAGGCGGCACTCTTGAACGCTTTCCTGGCTACAAACTTGATGTTTGGAGTGCGGGCATTACTTTGTGAGTGTCATCATTCTGTAATTATGAGTATCATCGTTCAGTAATGATATAGGTAGATGCTTAACTAATTGACCGTGTGTAAGGTTTATAGCAGGTGCTGGATTATCAAGAAATTTTAATTTCATATTCGTGGGATTTTTTTAAAATGCATACACTTTATTTTTCTTTCTTTTTTTTTCTTTTGCATAATGAGCTACAATTGCTCTTCTTGGTGCCAAAGTCTGTTATGCATACTATTATAATTAAAAATGCATTTTATAAGTGCAAAGTCATATACCTATTGATTCATATTATTTTGTAATACCTGACGTGACTATGTTGTGGATTTCTTATTTATATTTGTTGCCTAACTCTGTTCAAACTATGCAGTGAATGATTAATTTTATGCATGCTTTACATAAATGACAAATAGGTCTTCCGAAGCTTGAATTATAACAAAAAAAAAGGTAGATATAACTTTAAAACATTAACTGTAGAAAAGTTACTGCTTATTTATAAGCATAAATGAAACGAATTTGATTAACGCTACACCTGGTCATTTTCAGGTACAATTTAACAAGTGGCAAGTATCCATTTAATGGGTCTAGTATATTCCGCATTATTGAGAGCGTTGGTCGTGATCCGCTGGTCATTCCTTCTGAGCTGGACTCAAACCTCTCCTCGCTCCTCCAGCTCATGCTGGTCAAAGATCCTTTCAAGAGAATATCCTTGCAAGAAGTTAAGAAGCAAAGGTAATTTTGTTTTACATTAGAGTTTACCAAAACGCCCATGATAATTCTTTTTTCTTAAGACATAGAATTAATGCTATTGATTCACCCGAAACCCATCTAATTACTATGTACAATTTATTCAATTACTAAGGTAACTTCATTTTTTCTGAAATATGGGTAATTCCTACGAGTTCAGCCTTTTAGGCAGTATATAATTCACTGAATATAATTTCTGCAGGAAAAACTGATTTTCAAACATTATTTCACAGTGTAGGTTATTTGGTACCTATATAGTTTAATGATCAATGCATAGGTATTAATTGTACTGGTTGCTTTAAAAAGTGACTAATTTTTTCATGGCAAATTGGCTCACTAGGAAATGATTTGAATAGACACTGTAGCAGAATGTTCTGAAGTGGTGAGTTCTTGAAGTTGTGGGTGGCTATTAGTAAAGTGCTCTGATACCTTTACTTTTATAGACATTTTGTCTGCTTGTTTGCCATGTGTTGCATTTTTAACACAAAGTAGTAAATCCATAATATTGGTTTTTAACCTAATATATGTTATGCATGTATAATTTCTTGGAAGGTAGGTCAATGTGAAAGCTTTAATTATTAAATATAAGCTGTAAATGGTAAATATCAGTTGTGTAACTATGCTGATAATGTTCAGGTGGGTGATGCAGAAGCTCCAACCTTTACGAGGAGATGAGGAGGGCGTGTCGTTGTGGGAGCGTCAGGGAGTGGCTGATCCTCACTCCTCTTCTGTCATCCCATTCCTCGAGTGCCATCACTTCCCTGAAGAGTCCATTCCTTACATCACTGAGCACGAGAGGAACAGTGAGTGCTGTGCCCACAGTGTCATTCCTTACATCACTGAGCACGAGAGGAACAGTGAGTGCTGTGCACACAGTGTCATTCCTTATATCACTGAGCACGAGAGGAACAGTGAGTGCTGTGCACACAGTGTCCACCTAGAACGCGTTTCATTCTCTCTTGTAGCTGTACTCTCAACAATAGTTAATATTTCGTATCTACTTTAGATATTCTCTGACGGCTTACTAAGCTAAACCCACCAATCTTTTGACGATAATTCGGCCGCTATGTTTACTGAAGCGTGTTTTGATAGTGCAGCTCTAGGAGACAACTTTGGTATTGTGAATCACTGACTGCACTTCTGTTAATCTGATGATCAATACATTTTCTTTGCATTTTCAATTCCAAAAATAGGTTTTTGGGAAGAGCAGTAGCTGCAAAGCAGTTACTGAAACACATAATGGACTGTAGAAAGTTATTCATTTTGGAGAGAGCGCTGTTAATTGAAATTAAGTCCAATGGTGCATATAATACATATAATTTAGATTTACATTCTTGTACTTGCCACAGATTGTCATTATGCAGTCGGGCGCGATTAAAACTTTAGCATCAAATAATGACAATTTACCGCCTTTTAACGTTAAAATGTTGTACAAATGTTTTTTTCAGTTAAATTTGGCGTATCTGCTGACCGAAGTTGATCCATTGCTTCCTTTTCAAAATGCTAATTCAAGATATTTTCTAAACCTGATAAGTGCTGTTTATGTTTTTTATATTCCCCAGTGAACGAGTCAAACACGCCTTACTTCAAGACAAGCTGTCAAATGAGTCCACCGCCCAACGTCAAAAAGAAACGGCACGAAGGCTCCTCTTGCATCAGCTTCCAGACGATCTCAAGCTGCATCCAGTCGTGACGAAATTCCCGAGTACCTGACATCTTTATGTGGCTCTTTGCATTCAAGCAATAATGCAACAAACACAGCTCCTCTGACAAGGACACCATCTATGGAGGAGTTTTGATTGTTCATCAAGATGGGCTACAGACATTGTTGTATTTTTTCTTGACTTTGCATATTATTTCTTTATTCTGCCACGCAATGTGTAGAATTTTCTGACTACTGGTCTTTGGTGTAGTGCAATAGCGTAAGCTATTTATTCGTCAAACCTATTATGCTAGAGTGATGATAATTGCCTTTCGACAAACTATGAAGGTCCTCAAGTGCTATCGTCTCTTTATTTTTTTTAACACAATGAAGAGCTTGTTTTTGTCAGGATATGAAACTAACTAGTCTTGTGAGATGCTTCAGTTAGGACTGAAGTGTAACGAGCATGAAGGTGTATATCTATAAATGTTTCTTTACCGTAATGCTTGTGCTGAAGGTGCCTTGCCGCTCTTTCAATTTCTTGTTCTACTTTCCTTTGAAAAACCACTGTATCGTCAAAAATTATTTGTGAATGTAGAAATCAACCGTGCACAATGTCGATTCGGTAAGTACACCGTTAGATCTCGATGATTTTCTTTCATATAAGATGCTAGTGAGTTTTTGACATATGCAGGAGACCTTTTGCGGTCATTCAATGAATGACTAGAATTTAGTTTGATGCGTCTGCAAGATATTCTTATTATACCAGGCATGTAGATGTTCGATAAAATTGAATGTCCCTCAGTTTCTTATAACAAAACGTTTTATGAAAATAAACAAATTAATGACATTGGTTGCTAGTAGCTAAATTGATTGATTTAATTGAGTTATGTGATATTTGGGTAATGTCCTCCATAAAGCACTTAAAAGTGATGTACCTGATTTCCAGTCTTGTGACTAATCCTAAAGTCTTACTCTGAAATCTGTGTCACTTTTTTTCGCTGGTGGTTTCGAATCGCTGTTTTACGCTTGAATTGGTTCGCTGTATTTATGTTTTATGCTATTTTTAAGGTGCTAGGATCCAGGCCAACTGATGACGGTGTTTTGATAGTTAATTGTACCTGTTCTCTGAGGTTGACCATTGTTCTCCTCTTTTGTTGGATAGAGTAATTCCCCCCAAATATTTACCTTTTCAGAAGAAACCTTAAAATGGTGTTGTGGTATTTGCCTCCTTATTCATGCTTAGATCCCCTAGATATCACGTGCTTACGGCTTGTTTTGGGCACCTCTCACATATAGTTGATGAAACACGCGGCGACGAAACCTCTCACATCCAAGGCGCCGCTGACTAAGTTGCGCTACCATAAGAGCAGGCTGACGTCCGCCCTGTATCTCAATGCATTCCCATATCAGGTCATTTCACACAGGAGTCTTACATGGATCTGTAATTTGACCTCTCTTCAACCACTTTATCTCCGAATTACCAGTACCAGTCTAAATTGACTCATAACCGCATACGGCCACTCTGTCTTCGTGGCCTTCCCGAGACTCGAAGCCGAGGATTCAGATTTACTAAGTTTCTGTTGGGCTAAGCTCCCCGGTCCACCGCCCTGAAACTGACCATTAACACCCGTCACGCGTTATCCGTCACGCCTTTACACCTGGTAGTCCTTCACTCGCACTAACGTCCTTTCGCCGCAATCTGTAACGACATCATCAACCGGGGAAAAGCTCTAAAAATACTGGAAGTCACTTGCGACTACCATGACACGTTCTCCCCTCACGTCAGGGTTTTGGCCACAGAGGCGACGGAAACCCTACGCATTCTAAATGTTCTCGTAGGAACCGCTGGGGTTTATCAAAGAACGATGTCTATGCCTCCTACCGGACCATCACGCACCCAATACTTGATTACGCAGTCCCCATGGTTCCCATTAGCCTCTCGCTCTACCGTTTCAGGCATTCAAACTTGAGAAATTAGTCCTGAGGTTAGTCACGGGATGCCTCAAAATGGCTCCTATTAACCGCCTCCTTATTGAGAAAGACGCGCTTTTCCTGGCAGCCAACATGGCCCTTGCATGCGCACAGTTATTTCGTATCGTCACTACTCCCCTTGGAGACCGAACTATGAAGATCCCCCTTAGGTCGGAATTCGGAAGCCTTCTTGTGCCTCCTAACGAATGGCATCTTGTTAATAGACTATCGCGGGAAGGCGATGCTGACTCTTCGCTCCAAGAAAAGTATTGCTTCTTCATAGGCGATCAGTGATAGGGAATGTGTACATTTAGCATCAGCCGCTCGCCAAGCGCCGACTGTCTATTCAGCCCTTCTATCCCATGATCTTCGGCGTCTCCTCACTATGGGACAGTCCCGTGGAGGGAGCAGCCTTCTTTGCCCCACTTCCTGCGTTTGCCATCTCTCCTTTCTTCCAGTCTCCACCTTAGCCTCCCCTCGCCATGCACGCACGACGTAGGCTCAAGAAAGGCCAGGAGACGTTCGCGAATTTAGCCGGTCTTCACCATGTGACTTGTTTCAAATAATTTTGTATGCTAAATGCCTCGTATAAATGACCTAATTATCTATTGTACTCATAGTCCTTTTCTCAAATTTTACTTGGGCTTTAATCCACGAAATACCACTTAGAATAGAAGTGTCGGCATTGAAGAAAATAGGCCCATGGCCTGTTGCGGATTCTTGAATTTTTTGTGACTTGATTCACAAGGGATCCGGCCTTTGGAACCCGATCTTTCCATAACTGACGATTGATTGAGATAGCTGCTGAACCTATTGCCTGGTCCGTAATTTGCTAGGCATTTTAACACTGAACATATGCTCCTGCATAGCTTCGTCTAGTCTGTTTTTGAAGGCGTTCTTACTCGGAGCGTCAATGATGCTATCAGGGAGGCTGTTCCACTTGTCGGTGACTCGAAGCGAGAAGAAATGTTGTCGCATGGATGTGTTACAACGCAGTTTTTTTAGTTTATAGCTGTGACCCTTGGTGACTGGTGTTGGTTCTTGTTTCAAATTCTAGTAATCCTTCTGAGACCTTGTATAAGCCTTGAGTATACTTGTATGCTTCAATGAGGTCCTCACGCAGACGTCGATAACTGAGGCTTGGAAGCTTCATAATCTTTCCTCATAGGACTTGCCTTTCAAGCCCGGAACTATCCTTATTGCGCGTCTTCGAACACTCTATTAAATTTTTGTCCTTTTCAAATTTTGGTGACCACACGACGTTTCCAAACTCTAGCTAGGTTCGGGCGCACGAGGTACGACATCAACAAACAACTGCTTCATCGCTTCTGCATCTAGGAACTCGAAAGAGCGTCTGATCAGTTCAAGTCGTTTATTGGCTTTATTAACTTGACCCTTGACCTTCAATATGCTTGGAAAATTTCAACTCATTGTCGATATTAACTCCTAAATCTTTTTCCATTGTCGACTACTCGACTTCGACATCATCACTCTCTCCTTGCAACCGTGCATAGTGGCAAAGCAGAGAGTTTTTTAGACTCTCCCTAAAGTTCATTTTTGAGTCCTATAAGTAGACCAGCAAAGTATCATGGATACCAGCATTATCATACATAAGAATTTGGTTTGAATCTTGAGTAAATGAGGAAATTAAAAATGAACTTATTCTAAAAAATCTCTGGTTTGTCACTATGCAACCGTGTCTTCTTATACTGTAATCTTGCTGTTCAATATTCTTGTCAAGAATAAAGCACGCAAAGCAAGAATAAACACACGCATCAATTACAAACATAACCGTGTCCCTGAGAAATCACCATGACTCAGCCACATTCATGTCCTTAATCACTTGGTCTAGAATATTGCCATATTGGGAGTCTGTTTACATCTAAAATGGGTTGGTTAGGCAACGTGCTGGACTAAGAAGGAGTCTCTTACTGACTCCATGAAGAAGGATGCTGGGTGATTCTCTTCCCTTGGAGAGGATCCATGTATCCAGTCCAGCTCTGGATGATTGAAATCACCAACGATCAACGTGTGTGACCTACGGAAAGTCATGCTTGGTAAAAGACTGTTTAGTACTTTGTCGTTATCAGAAGAACTGTTTGGTGATCTATAAACGACGCCTATGAGAAGGCGGGTCGCCTGCCGACGACCACCACTGCCATCTCAGGGACCATCATGATTATGTAATGTAATGGACCATCATGATTACAGGCTTCCGGAACGTAGCCTTCAACACTTCTGGACAATCATATCTAGGCCGTGCGTTGAAGTTTTGAACCAGCCCTCGGTTAAACGGCCACTCGTCGAAGAATGATACATTTCGGAACATAACTATGCTATCTGAAACCTAACCTCAGATGTGGTGAACGTAAAATTACGTAATTTAACGATGCCCGGAAATCATATTCGATCCGCGGCCTAGTGGTGCACGGCAGGTTTTATGCAAGGCCGGAGGAGGACAAAGGCAAGTGGTTCACGGCTGATTGGTGGATGTCCGGAGAGATCCAAGGCGTTCGATTCAGAGATTATTGGTTATTGGTACACACAGTTGGTAGTGTACAGCTGTGCTCCCGAGGAGGCTATCTTGAAGACGAACTATGACTAATATCGTAATCGTAAAGCGCAGTTAGTTGAGTAATGCAAGTAGGTTTAATTGGATAAATTTGTCACGATAATATTGTATTTTGCCTATAAAAAATCATTGCTATCAAGTCGCTTTCGTAAATTGGATTCGCGTTTAGTTTTTCATTGTTCGTTTCAACATTAAAATGGAAGCTTACGCGCGCTGACATTACCGATTCGACACTTCAGCGAACTCGCGTGCGAACTGGCCTGCGAACTCGAATGCAAACCTAACTTCATTTTCAACTGTGGCACTCATAAATCCTTCAATAATGAACGGATTTTATTCAAATTTTAAATATAAGTAGATAATATCAGTATTTGCGGGCGGAATTTTTTCAGATTTTTACATCAATAACTTTTTTGTTAATACGGAAAACCTAACTTCATTTTCAACTGTGGCACTCATAACTCCTTCAATTATGAACGGATTTTATTCAAATTTAGAATATAAGTAGATAATATCAGTATTTTGTCTGTCTCTTATACACA
>NW_025938383.1:0-847 GCF_000764305.2 Hyalella azteca | reverse complement strand
AGGGGCTAGGCTGCATGGAATAGAAATATTTTGGGGTTTAGCGTGTGGGTTACGACCATTGTTTTGGCGGCTTGCAGGTCATTGGCTCGCTGGTTTACATCCATGAAGGAATTTAGTCCCTGTGGCTTTCAGCAAGTAATCATGTTGGCTAATTTGCTCTGCAGTATGCTTGCGCACGGGGTGAAGTATGAAAATTATGCTGGTATTGGGCAATGCTGGGTTATTTCAGTCGTCCCGGAAAATTGACAGCCTTTTAGTTTTTCGTTTTTTGCTAGAAAGAAGTAGAAACGCACAGTGATGTTAATTGTTACCATAGTGACAAAGCAGAGAGTTTTTTAGACTCTCCCTCAAGTTCATTTTTGAGTCCTATAAGTAGACCAGTTATCACCAGTAAAGTATCATGGATACCAGCATTACCATACTTAAGAAAATGGTTAAAATCTTGAGCACATGAGGGAATTAAAAATGAACTGATTCTAAAGAAGCTCTGGTTTGCCACTATGATTGTTACCCCGTCAGGGCTGAGCCTGACATTAGGGGTTATTGGGTTAACATTCGGAGTCTCGTTTGAACTGTGATCAAGGACTTCAAGGTAATACGTAGACTCCTGCGTTTGGTATTTTTTTTAATCCGAGACGAGACAACGGGCTCTGTCCCGGTTCGCAATAAAAACCGGGACAATTTTCAGCCCTCCGTAAGAATTCCGGGATGATACCGA
Source organism: Hyalella azteca (assembly GCF_000764305.2). Classification (NCBI taxonomy): domain Eukaryota; kingdom Metazoa; phylum Arthropoda; class Malacostraca; order Amphipoda; family Hyalellidae; genus Hyalella; species Hyalella azteca. The sequence goes on along the minus strand of NW_025938383.1, from coordinate 129 downwards.
GACGAGACGAGACGTCCCGGTTAAAATAGGTACATTAAAATTTCCCGGAATTTATAGCCATTTTAACGAGACATAACGAGACGAATCAATTATTGATGTGGTGTAAACTTTGGCTTACCATCATACATT
>NW_025938382.1:0-4968 GCF_000764305.2 Hyalella azteca | reverse complement strand
GGCCGAATAGAGGGATCCTTACTGTCCGCACTCTAAAATCCGAATGAATCCGTTCGTACGACACCAGTCAGCAAAGCTACGATTCTTTCTAAAACGATCTTACAACTTTTACATCCTAATTAAAATACATCCTTTTCCTATAAACCATACATCAAGATAATACACATTATTAATCCTTAATAATTAACCTAGCCCTCTACAATATATATACAAACTAAGACTCGAAAAAAAACAGCGAAACAAAATACAGCGAAACACTTTGACAATGTAGGCTCCAGATCATTGATGGATGTATACGGAACATACTACAAGAAGTTATTATTATATTAAACGACGCAAATGTCTTGAAATAGGCTATAAATACAGTTCTGATTCTGCTCTTTAAGACTTCAACCTGCGATTTTTCGAAAAATTGGCGAAATAAACATGATTACTATAGATGAAAATATCTCGGTATGGGCTAATAACTCTGTGGGCTCACAACGCAGAGGGCCAATGACCTGGTTGGGACAATGAACCACGCGCAGTGGACCAATGAACATTGGACCTACAACATATATTAGAGTTGAAAACCAGAATTGAAAAAAGGTCTGGTTGGCTCAACAACAAGAATGGCATATAACCTGTTAAGATCATAATAGCATTGTACTAACAATCAGGTATGATCAATGAGCCGTTATGGGCAAAACCTGATAAAGGCTAATATAACTCGATAGACTAAGAAACGGCTAATAAACCGGAATAGGGGCAATATACTGGTATGGCCAATAACATGGTAGGCCAATAACCAGGAAGGACTTGGTAAGTGTAATAATCAGGTAGGCCAATAACCCGGTTGGACCAATAACCCGGTAAGGTCAATAACCAGGTCTAGGGCCATTAACCCGGGAGAGCCAATAACCCAAAAAGAAACGCATTATGAAGCCGTCAGACCGTATGCTGCTCTAGATTGTTGCAGCATCGCCATTTTCTTGTCAATATTGCAGCTTTGCTCGCTAATCTTGTGGCCTTCCACATTTTATTTTTATCCCTTTAGGTGGTCAGGAAATTTGCCACCGACACAATTTCCTGCGAATGAAAAGCGCTGCGTGACAATATTACTAGTGCGTTTGGTTTAAGAAAGTAAAATAATGATAAAGAGAGGAAGTAGCCTTGCGCGTGATGGAGAAAGTATAATTTTTTGTAATGGTATTCTTCTTGTCCATAAATTGTGGGCTGGAGTATTAAATTTATTAATTACATGTTGATAAGTAGGACTGATATTGCGCCTTTTTTCCATCAAATCTGGTGTTTTCATTGCGTTGTCATAAGTTAGAACCAATAGTACTGCATACCAAATATTGTATGATAAGATGCTACGGTGAAACTGCTTTCTCTTCACCTCGAACGATCGTCAATAATCCCAGAGCGCTGCCGCAATTCTCGGTTGGCTGCCTAGGAAAATCTTTATTTCCCGGCAAATAAAGTCTTTAGCAAAGCCGGCAAGGTTCGCGACACTGAATGAGAATTCGGACGAGTCCTCGCGCCAGAATTGCTTCTAAACTCAGTCCAAAATGGGCCTTAAAATGACAGGAAAAGTGAAGAAGAGAAGTCCAAGCCTCAGCAAAACACAGTGGTGAGGCGAGCATAGTGGAAGTGAAATTCAGAGGAAATGAAACACTGGTGAAACCTGTGCAGCTAAGATATGCTGCTTCGTCATCCATTTAATTTACTATTAATAAATCATGTGTCTGCTAAATTTAATAGCTGTCTGTATTAAAAAATAGAAATTTTTCCAGTAATCGCAATGATTTGTGATGATACGAGTATTTAGGGTTCCAGGCAATAAATTTCATTGAAATTAGAAATTAAAGATCTTTTCACATACCTGTTTTTCTCTTATTTTTCTCACAAAGATTTACAACTAAATCTTTGAACGCCTGAGACACATATTAAAACACAGAGTGCCTAATAATAAATTGGTAAATTACAATACAAAATCAAATTTTATTTCAAACGTAATAAATACAAAAATAATACAGATAATTTCAAACAAACAAAACTTGAAATACTTTGTGAAATGTGTAACAGCCACTGTTCCATAACATATTTCACCAATTTGGTTAGGATTAAGCTTTATTTGCCACAGATGATAACCCAGTGGTTCCCAAACTTTTTCAGGCTGGCGCCCTCTTTGGCTCCCTAGTGAATTTGTATCGCCCCCCACAAACATACGCCTCTTTCTTGAAATTTAGTACGCTGCAATTTTAAAAGAGAAAGGCTAAACACAATTGTGTATTTCACAAATAGAACCCCATTTATTGAACCACTGTGTTTTTCAGTTGTTTTAACTGTTTCAGTACTAGAAACCTAGGACGTCTCGGGCGAATTTACGGCCGGACTTGTAGCCGGTCTCACGACCAATCTCCAAATTCAATTATCAAGTAATATCTCCCAAACTAATGAACGTAGCTCTATGAAACTTGGAATACGTATTCATCAGAACCTAACGGTGATGTTAGCTCGTAACTTTTTTTTTTTAATTTCACCTTCATTCGTGAGTTACGCGTATATTGCGAAACAGGCCGAAATTCGCAGTGATCAAAGAATTTCTTCCAAATATTGAACAGATTTGAACGAAATTTTGAATATACATGCCTAACTACCAAACGGTAATTTTTAGCTTATAAATTTTTTTTCGATTTTACCTTCGTTTGCGAGTTTTTTTTTTCATTTCACCGTCATTCTTGATTTCACACATCCTTATATTCGGCCCGTATCGCCGGGTAATTTATCACTTAAATTCGCGGCGATCAAGAAATTTCTTCTAAACTACTGAACAGATTTCAAGGAAACTATGTATATAATTACCTAACCTCTCAACTCTGATGTTTAGCTGGTGACAATTTTTATTTTGCTTTCGTGCGCGAGTTATACAGATTTGGGAAGAACGACCGGCTTCTCTACAGGCCGGTTTAACCAAGAGCCGTATACGTATATATAGCCGTATAACTCGCAAACAAAGGCAAAACGAAAAAATGTTAACGAGCTAAACATCACCGTAGCTGAGATTAAGTATTTAAATACTAAATTTCGCTCAAATCTGTTCAGCAGTTTGGAAAAATTTATTGATTACTGTGAATTTAAACACGTATTGCTGTTTAAATCACTGATGAAAGGGAAATGAAAAAAAATCGCGAACGAAGGCACAATCGAAAAAATTTTCAGTTGCTAAACATTACCGTTTGGTAGTTAAGACTGCAAATTCAAAATTTCGTTCGAATCTGTTCAGTAGTTTTGAAGAAATTACTTGATAACTGTGAATTTAGGCCCGTATTGCCATATAAGTGATATAACTCAGGCAAAAACAAACGATGGCAAAATTCAAACAATTTTCACGAGCTAAACATTATCGCTAGGTCCAATGAATACGTGTAGGTACTAAGTTTCATCGAGTTAAGTTCATTAGTTTAAGAGATATTCCTTGATCATCGAATTTGGAAATTGGTCGTGAGACCGGCCGCGAGTCCGGCCGTTAATTTGTATGAGACGTAAACACAGGAGAGGTTAAAAAACAGATCTGGGTGACAAAACCATCGCTGGGAGTCATATGCTGCACGTGTTGTGTACAAATCGTCAAACAAACGTTCGAACTTCTGACTTCGACTTCGGACTATCGCCCCCTTATCGCCCCCCTACCGCCTTCTTCTTCCTTACTAACATAACTAGGAGGTTAACTTTTTCCCCCAAAATCTTTCCACCGCCCCTAGGGGGGCGATATCGTCCACTTTGGGAACCACTGTGTTAACCTAACACTTGAAATTTCTAAATTCATACTGACACATGATAAAAGTAAAATCTATAAATCACTTAAACTTGGTGAAGTCCATGAAGTGTGAGGATAGTTTATTACTGGTTGTATTCCTAATACAGAAAGTAATACAACTAATCATCTAAAATTCATATTTTGACTGCGCGAATATATCCTTTGGTTGTTGATACACAATTTTTTTGTGACAAACATCAGCAAAATTTAGAATTCAAAAACAACTCAAAACACTCATCTCAATTTCATAAATTCACTGCTCAGTTGTGAAATTAACTTTTAGTATTTTTGTGAAAATCTAAGTTTATTTACACCAGTCTTCAGCAATATAGTTAATTCACACACGACTCATCTGTAGGAAAAAAGTGTGAATATTGCCGAATAATAATTAATTCGCCCCTCGCATTTAATTTTCGCATTTCGGGCACTTATGCTCACAACAACATATAATTGGTATAAATAAGCTCGTTTCCAGTTTTATGAAACATTACGTAAAATGAACCTATAAATGGTACTTAAACCTTACAATTGAGTGGTCTTATGTACGAAATGTTCATGTCTTCAAAGGAACAGGCTTAATATAGAGACTACCGCCAACAACTTCATACCTGCAAATTTTAGCTGAAAGTCTTCCTCGACCTGCTCTGCCTATGCTAAAAATATAATATCGCTTCCCCAACTCCGCTGCAAACATGACTTGTACAAATAAATTTCGAAAAGTTTTCTCGAATTTCAACTTTAGTTTTACCACATATTCTAAGAAACGTTTAATTAGTGGTTATATAGATTTGGCAGCGCACTTGTACGATTATCAAAAGTTTTGCCATTCCTGAAAGTTATTTTATCAATTCCACAATTGCGCTGTCAAGTATCGATCACATAAATCTCAGCTAAATGGTAATACATTACATTAGTAACATAAACATTATTCCCAAATATTCATAAGCTCTTAAACGCTATTCGTTCAACTGCCTTCTACAATTTTAACGGCAAGAATCAATGAGTGTTTGTTAGAGGCCAAGCACTTTCGTTGCGCGTTGCAAGTGAGCTGAGCTTCCATGCTCTTTGTGCACTCAAACCGCGACTAAAATTCACGTCTAAACTTTTACCGAGGATGTCTATCAATAATCTTCTTAAGTTCCCTTGCTGTCTGTCGAGGATAG
>NW_025938381.1:0-1516 GCF_000764305.2 Hyalella azteca | reverse complement strand
TGGGTGACGTGGTGTTGGTGGTGCAGGGGAGGAGCATGGCGGTGGGGAGGGGAGGTGGCGTAGGCCCCAGGTGCCCCAGGGAGGTAGTTTGTCACCAAGTCCTCCTCACTGTCATCCCCGCTCTCCGCCCCCTCATCTGGGGAGCAGCAAACAACATTTATACAGTTAACTTACAATAAACTTAACAGCCTACGGAACACAGCTTCGGGCCCAGGAACACATTCACACAGGAATATTCAACAACAATCTTACAATAAACTTGACGGGCCGGTCTACACAACACAGCTTCGGGCCTATGTAGAAACATATTCACACAGAAATATCCAACAGTTAACTTACAATAAACTTAACAGCCTACAGAACACAGCTTAAACTTAACGGCCCCTAACCTAACAGCTTATAAACTTAACGGCCCCTAACCTAACAGCTTATAAACTTAACGGCCCCTAACCTAACAGCTTATAAACTTAACGGCCCATAACCAGATCCTCGTCTCTATTCTCACCACAACAGAACCAGTCGGGTATCTAGACCGAATCTCGATACTGACTTCGGAGGTCCCATAACCGCCATTTACAGTAATTAAGCAAATAACATAGGTGTAAAAATTAATTAATGAACCTCGCTGACTAATTAACAATATGTGGCGCGAATAGAATTTTTCTAAGAAATAAATGCCTATATATACCTAAAATCGAGTAATATTGATTAAGTTGAATGTCAGGAGTACTGTCCGTAGACTGTTGCAGGTTGCAGCGAAGACGTCCTCTTTAGTCTCGGCATCAGCATCGCTTTTCTTTGATTGGCCCGGAGAAAACGAGCTCACAGCTGGTAAACTTCACTAAATTGCGGGAGCAGTTTGATCATGGCATTGACCTGACAACGGATATTATTACATCGCGTGTTGAAGCCACAAACAATTCAACATCCTGAGTAAGATATTAGGAGATCATGACAACCTCGCCATAGTATAAATCTCCAGACACTCTTCAATGTAAAAATAAATCAAATAATGTACGTAAATTTTTAAATGGCGAGAAGCGCAAATTAATCTTGCCACTGATAATTTTTGTCTTCTATCGTAACTAAAAATTGCAGCTGCCATGCCATAGCATTCAACACCCGAAAGATTTGTATTGCTACTTATAACGTAGCAGCAAGGTTATGCTCCCAGCACGATGAGAGACGTAGAATACCCAACCCTAGCTCCCAGCTTGAGAAGTAGGAATGAAAATGACGGGGGAAATTTGAAAGAAACACGTGTATGAGATTTTGGTTTATCCAAACAATCAAAACAAGAAATAAGTTATGGCAAATTCTTTATTCAGTTTCCAGCACGGTAAGACCTTACGAGGCGCAATATAAAAGAATGATATGAACGTGTCATAGTAGAATGAAAAGTAGTTGGCTTAGACAGAAGTCCAAAACAACTCTACACCAATTACTCTAAAGAAGTCTAAAACATGGAGAAGCCAAAAAAAGTCGAACTATGTAGCTAAAGGCTTGTGGCGCCAGC
>NW_025938380.1:0-859 GCF_000764305.2 Hyalella azteca | reverse complement strand
TTTTAGCAGGACTTGCATCGCAGGACGCGGATTCCTAGAGTTTACGTTTCTCGATGAGCGCAGACCTGATCTTGTCCCTGCGCACGCGCACGACGGGACACGTCTTGTGCTTGTGATGCGTGTACGCCAGGACGCTGAACACGCGCTTGCCGCACGCAGGGCACGTGAACGTGCAGCGGCAGTCACGGTTGTAGTTACATCTGCAACACAGGGGTGTTAATACAGCTAAAATACAGCAGCAGTCACGGTTGTAGTTACATCTGCAACACGGGAGCGTTAATACAGCTAAAATACAGCAACAGTCACGGTTGTAGTTACATCTGAAATACAGCAGTGTTAATACAGCTGCGAATGGTATATGTCTCATCGCTGTAGCTTCAAAACTCTAGGAGGAGATAGGTTTGCAGTGACAATAAGTTAATCGTGCAGTAGAGCCCGACAAAGTCCCGGGCGCCTCGAAATAAGCGTTCAAGGTGGCAAGAATGCAAGACTAGGCGATGCTTGAGCTCAATTTCTGTCAAGGATGGTGGGAGCGACGACACGCGAACCCTCCCGTACGACTGCAGGCGGGTAACTGAAGCACATCGTGTTCAGACTAGCTATTTAAGTGTGCTACCGGGAATTTCCGCCTATCTTAAATGTGAAAGAACTCCACCACCCCCCACCCCTTTCGCGATGTCGTGAACGCAAAAATCAACGTACAGAGATGATTTTGGTACCGTTGGATAGAGTAGAATGTCAGCTTAAGATGAGACTAAAAACAACAGCGTTAATACAGCACACACACACAATACAGTGCCCCACCGTTCACACAAGATGTCGTCGGTGGAGGTGGCGGGGGCGGTAGCGGGGGCGGTGG
>NW_025938379.1:0-517 GCF_000764305.2 Hyalella azteca | reverse complement strand
GATGTAGCACAAACTCCATCACCGATTGTTTGATGTTGTATTTATCACCAAGTAAATTAGCTCTCTCCTCATCTACGTTAATTAAAAAGCCAGGTATAGTGGCCGGTGTTATGTTCATAGGAGTTTTAGTCAAGTAATCACTAGGTCGAGGATTTCTAATATCATCTACTTATTTGTGGGTGTTGTACCGTCGCAAGTTGGCCAAAATAATGCAATGCACTGTCACTTACATTTTCATTCGTAATTCATATATTATTTAAATATTCATGAATTCTTTTTATGAAAATATCGTTCATTCATTATGAACATTTTCTAGCTGAGGAAAGTTTCGCCGTGCTGCTCCTCTAGCATTCCACTTGCTCCTAAGAAGTTGCTTCTCTACTCAACTTAAAGAGCAACGTCGGGATAGCTTCCTCGTTTATTATCAAATTTAATTGTAATACATAAATGATTTAGTTGAGAGATGGGGCGTGAAAATAGCAGCGGGTTGCAAACGTTGAACTGAATGCGCTATAAA
>NW_025938378.1:0-5543 GCF_000764305.2 Hyalella azteca | reverse complement strand
CCTGTGCATCTCCACACGTTAGAAATGTGCAAATAAACAGTATAGAACTATAAACCAAGGTAATAGTAAGGTCGTGTACCATATATTCACAAGATGCATAGGCTTACCCGCCACTCAAAGAGATCATGAATCGCTGCTACGGTAATCTAGTAAGAGGAACGAATTTCAGCTTGCATCTTAATAAAATCACTGAATTATTTCCAAAACTTCAAGCAACACGAGGTTGTAGTTACCACCCCATGCTGATCATTAAAAAGACCTGCAGCGAATGCAACGACCTGCTCACGTTAACAGCGGGAACCTGGTCAACAAAAGATGAAAGCATAGCGCAGCTACAATACTTGTACTAGTGTGTTTCTATCAATTGCTTGCAACAATAAACCCTCTTACTTCAAGTGAAATCAAATGCTAGAAATATAAAATTGAAGATATTAAGGAATAAGTCTGAATTAATTGAAATGGTAAGTAGGCTGCGCTTTCTCCCCGCAAAAGGTTGCAGGAACACAGATGGGGCAAAAGTTATTTAAGAGGATTGGGACATCGAAATCCTAGGAGCTACTTTACATCAATCCATGTGAAGTGATCTTGTACTTCATGAATGTTATCATTTCACTACGAATCAATGATCAGTAATACAAATTATTCATTTCTGTTAACATTGGAAATGGAAATTAACGCTCATTAGATAAATATCAAATTTGAAACCAAATACAATCAAAATTCACTAATAAACTAAATACAATATTACACATATACGCGAGACTAGTCAGAAAGGCTTCAGCGCGTATATTCTTGTATCACTCACCAAATTCACTCCTCCATGCAGACAAGCCTCGACTTGCTCCCCGAAACGAGATTGTTAGCGGCAGCGATAAACGGCCCCAACTTTCCCCGTATTTTGACCGCGTTTGCAAGAAGATTTTAGGACCGAAAAAAATAGCTGACGGGGGCAAGCCCGTCCTTATTAGGACGATACTTGGAGAGGTTGTACCTGCATTTGTCCGAGGTTATTTCAAGGACTCATATGGATGACTTAGCAAATACCTGACGGGGGCAAGCCCGTGCTTATTAGGATGATACTTGGAGAGGTTGTACCTGCATTTGTTCGAGATTATTTCAAGGACGACTTAAACGGGTGAGGCTTTTGTAGGAAAAGGTAGGTTACTTCCACGGGTTAGCCTGTAAGTGATAACATTTGAGGTATTGTCACAGAGGCCATGCAGTTTATCTAGGTTTACGTTATTGATCATTTTGTTTGGTTTACTGTTCAGTTGGTTGGTTCGGGTAACCAGTCAAGTGCTGAAAGCGAACATTTCTTCGCGCCAACTCAAAGATCTGTTTGGGTTCAAATTATAGCCTACTATAATAATTTAGTTTATAACCTATAATTTAGTCTCGGTAATTGAACTTGATTTGTTTCTTGGTTATTTGATTAAATACATGATTTGCCACCTGGTCTGAGGTCATCAGTCGGGTTGTTAGATTTGCGATTTTACTAAGCTTCATGAATTATTCGTTCTAGATATAAAAATTAACAGTCGGTTATTTTAATTAGGCCATCAATTGCACCTGAAATGAATTGAATTAATACTAGAAAAATTTTATACTTATATATCAATTTTTGTGAATATTCAGTCTGGTATTAGAATTTTTGCGGAATGAATTTCCCGAATAAGCAGCATGTAAAAACATTCAGCCAGAATTGAAACAAATTAACACGTTCTTAAGTCACGGCATCAATCATTATTATAATATTTAGGAACATAACCGCGAAACGTTACAAATTTGATCAATATTTGTAAAAAAATTAGAATTGTCTACAAAAAAGTTTTTTCATCGATGCAAAAGTTTACAATCGATGCAAACCTTATAAAAATTTTAAATTAATTATGTGTAAATTCAAAAGTTGGTAGTGAAAACTCTGTGCTCATGGAGAATTCATTCTCGATTTGAAGCTTAATTCATACCATTAAATGATTTTAAAAAGCAGTTGAATGTGTACGAATGTAAGAAGACTTTCATGCGAAGGATATATCCCGATCTCGTACTATATATCAACATAACTAAATTGATATGCACATTAGTATATTAGTAAGTATATGCAAATTAGTACGTGCATTAGGATGCATGAATCCGAAATAATCGTAATAATTCTGTGATAATGCGAATAAAATCAAGCAATTTATTTACTTAATTTTATGAAATTCCTCGAAATTTATGCCAAGAGATGCCACAAAATTTGAAAAAAAGGCACAGGCTGTCCCCGAAGGCCAGACCCTGGCCCTAAAAGCTCCCCGACGGCGTTCTAACTGTGGCCATTACGGCCACTCTGAGGCCCATTGGCTGCTCTTTTAAACCGTAAAGTCTAGGGCGTTCCCGCGCGCTGTCACTTACGCTCACCAATTTCTCTCTTAACGATGAATTTGGAAATATTTAAACTTGTTATCCCTACGGTGGGATTAAGAGGGCAGAGAGCTCCTTTGTAATACGAAATTAGTGCACACTCTTTCAAATTGCCGAGGAGAGCAATAACATAATATTATATAAAGGAGGAGAGCAATATGCAAATGATATGTATAAAAATATATATCTTTTATTAGCTGAGGAGAGTAAGTATATGATTTTAAATATTTTGAAAATATGATTATGGGCTGGCATATCAAAATTACTGCCTAGAAGTATCAGATATTAAATTTTAGCTAAATTTTTGGAAAAAATTCCTTTTATTTGTGGAATTATAGAAGTGCATGATTTGTAAGGAGAGGTAAGAAGTATAGAAACCTTCAAGAAATCAGTGTCAAAACATGGCCGAATAATTTTAAATAATTTTGTAAATCATGTTTTTACCGAATTCGAGGTTCAAGTTCCATATAAATAACTAGCAGGACCCTTACGTTTTTTACTTTATGACATATAAACGAAATATTCTTATTGGAAACATTTCTGAGTATAATTTTTAGCTATGACTCGTCAGTTTTACGAAATAAATTGAATATGAGTTTTTTTTTGTAAATCTGATTTCTGGCCTCAGGTCGACAGGATGTATATGAATTTTTTTTAGCTATATACTAACTGTAGATTTTCTATCATAGTAAACGACACGATTAAAAGACTATCTGGGCACACTTTAAACTACAGACTCCAATACGAGAAACAATATAGCAGACACAAGAACAATGACAATATTTGTGAATTTAACCTCCGTATGCTCGGTTGTAATTTAAAAACTTTTTCACTAAAACGAAACTCTTCAAAACGAATGCGCAGAGGAGACCGTAAGACTCAGACTACCTGCAGACACGGACTGGTTTGATTGACGTGACCTAACCCTGCTCGATGTAACAGATTTTTAGTAGGCTCCCCTTTAGGATTTGTGAGCATCGATTTCCATTAGGTCCCGAAAGCTTGGTCTGAAGGCCTCATCAAATGTCCCCACCAGCCTGTTATGGTCAAGGGCCTCTTCCGCATGCAGTGCGAGGGGTCATGATGCAGTATATCCCATACGTGTCTGATACAGTAGTCACTTACAGTGACCAATGTAGAGACTGATGCAGATTACCATTGCTTTGGTCCAGTGGATTTAGATTTTGGATTTGGAGCGTGGTGACACTGAAAAAAAATCTTCAAACGTCAGGCCATTGTATCGGCTAGCTGCCAAGTGTCACACATTCGGTTTAACTTTTAAGATTAATTTTTTATATATGGAAGGGGGAAAAAGAGGAGACAGGTACAAGATTGAAGATATTGAGACCAGATTTAGAGTTCAGAGATTGCTTGTGTAAGTATTAGATGCAAGTAATAGGTTGATGAAATAAAAGAAACTTGGGATGGTAAAGCGGAGGGAGAATACTTTAAATTTAAATATGTTGTTTTCTTGTTATTGCTAGCTCCCATTTATTGCATGGTAGTTTTGGACATTTACAAGTCTTATCAGCTCCCAAAACAGTAGATAACACTCTGTTGGGTTTCTCTTTACATTTTATTGTTATTATTATTATTGTTATTATTACTCTTATTATTATTATTATTATTATTATTATTATTATTATTATTGCAATTCTTTTACTTTTTATTGCTCGTTTCTTTACACCCTCCCGGCCACCATTCTCTCCAGCCTCCTCCTCTCCCTCATTTTCCATGCACCCTCTAAAGAACGCTTACCCCTATCTGTCATGGCAGTGGTAACCCCTGGGCACCCACAGCAGTTGCGTCCCACAGCAGTTAAAGTCTGAAAAATGCAGTATTGAATGCGGTCTCCCATGCATTGGTCCATGCAGTAGCCATGTAGAACTCAATATGTTGGCCTCACAGTGGTCAAAACAGCGAAAATTGCAGTGCTTAAAACAGTTAATAGAGAAATGATCAATGCAGTTTTGAGAGAGGAGCCAATGCAGTGGCGTGCGCAGTGCGCTGGCCAACGCCCTGCGCTGGATATATTTTGCGTTGCATGGATAAACTCTCTAGACGAGATCTCATATTATATTTATATTTCAAGTGATTACATTACCTGAAGAATCCTATCTTTTGAATGAATAAATACTATATTAAAAAATTCCATAGTCTTTTAGCGCGAAAATTTTTGAGCATATTTTAACATAACCCAAATTTGCATTAATTTTTTTAAAATACGAGAAATTTCTGGTCGGAAAAGGCTGTTAAGCAGAGCGTTGCATGAAACCTGAACCACATCCACGAGACTCCAGGGCAATTTATCTGAATCTGAAGTGGATCGTGGCAGTGGATTAATGTGACACCTGCTGCGCTAACTGTTTAAAATGTCTTCGTTTCGTTTTTAAATTTCAATTAAGAGTTTAACAGGCGCATTTATTTGTTTGAATAAGATATTCAAAATCCCAAAACGAGTGCCATTTATATTCACGAACGCGGAATTGCATAAATTTTTTACGAGTTTTTTTTACTTTCCGGAGTCTTTACACTGCACCTGAATATTTACATGACATTGATCGTAATAAATATTCAAAGCTAAATTTATGAATAATTTGTATTTCACTCAACTATGAGTTCGTATTTTGCCCTTTAGTTCAAAATTAAATTTAGATATTCAATCTGCCACACCAACATGGTAAATGATTCAAATTAAAGACACCAATCGCAAACAATTATTATCCATTACGAGATTTCAGGTCTGGGATTCTTTTTACGTTCAAAACAAAACAGTTTGCCTTCAATACCAAACTCATGACTGCAATTCAAACTTGTGTCAAGAAATGCGTTTCACTTCTTGAGTTTTGGCATCCGCCATTTGTTCTTGAGGCTGCAATTTACCAAAGGCTATTCCACGAAATACTTTGTAACTTCGGCCATCTCTTAGACTGATTTTTTGGAGGCTGAAGCGACTTACACAATCCCTGCAGGCAACAGAAGCCGCGTTACAATCCTCGTTGGAAGCTTCGAATTTCATGTACATTCAAAACACTGATTAATCCTGTCGCTGAAATTATTCTCATGATTTAGAGGCTTTGAATGGGCTACACGAAGCTCAAAGGAGCTTCATTTCTCACACTGAAATGTTGTCGCGAGTG
>NW_025938377.1:0-454 GCF_000764305.2 Hyalella azteca | reverse complement strand
TATTCGTCAACTAAAAATGTAAAATCTCCGAAAGTGCTAGCGCATTTATAAATAGTATGTAATAAATTGATGTCACTTGTTTGCGTGAATCCAGTTTAAAAAAATGTAAAAGCAGAGAAAATTCCACAAAAATTCATATCAGTAAAATTTGATAAAGGGAACAGCGAAAATTCACTGCTCCCTTTATACCACCTTTTACTGATAAGAATTTTTGCGGAATTTTCTTTGTTTTAAATTTTCATGAAATAGTAGGTTATTTACTTTGATTTATGCGTTAAATATAACGGCCAAGCTTCTACGACAATTGCAGCTTTTGAAAAAATTAGAAACAAATTGATTGAGATGTAATTCAAATCAAGGATTTGGTTTAAAAAATTCCAAAGAAGCGGCAGCGGCAGCGAGCGCCAGAGCTGACGCGTGTGAGAGTTGGAATGCTCGAGTATGACTGATCTTT
>NW_025938376.1:0-17572 GCF_000764305.2 Hyalella azteca | reverse complement strand
AATGTGTAACTTGAAGGAATTTGTAACTGAACCCTCCGCGATGCGGAGAGTCTAGCATTAAGACGCTGTTAAAGTAAGCGTCTTTGCGCACGTTGCGATATCATCGTACGAATGTCTGCCACGGATGCATCTTCTTACATCATGACGGGCCATAAGGTTCCGGGTCGGCGCAAGGATCTACATTCTACAGCAACAAGCCAAAATCTTCTTTCAGTTCATCTTAGTGTTGGCAGCGTCTTCTGGAAAATAAGAAGTCGCTATAAGATACGTAAATATTGGAATTGTCTACCCAAATAATCAATATTTTTGTTTTATTCGTAGTTCGGATATGTTATGTAACCTAATTACTTATTTTGCTTGAAATTGTACACGACTAATTTTTATGCAAATAATTCCATTCAAGTGAAAATACGTGAATTCAATATTCAAATATATATCATAACGTGGATAGGTCAAAAAGTCTACATGACAGTCACATCAAATATCACAGAAAAATTAGAAGTGAAGTAAAAAGAAACAGTTAGCAAAGCCAATGAATAAAGAAAATGATGAAAAACCCAAAGAGCCTGGGGAACGGATATTGAGTGACAAATAAAATAATTACAGGTACTTGAAAAAAAAATTTCAAGCTCAATTTTAATATTGACTTGTAATTTTCACACACTGCGAAATACACTTGAGACACACGGTGCTTACTACGATTCACACATTATCCATTGTCTGCAATATTTAGACGACGTGGGACTAAAAATTTCTTAAATTATAACCAACAACTGTTACCGTGTAAATTAAAATCATCACTTTAATGAAGTACGAGCACCTCAAGCTTATACTTATTTATCACACTTTCACGCTGATTAAAAAAAATTCACACGTGTCTGTCCTGGTGAACAATTTACAAGGATCATTTCAGTGACGATTTATAAAAATAACAAACCATTACAGCACCGAAAATATTTTTACGGATAAATATCATTTAGAGACTCCTTTGCCAGCCGCACCATTAACAGGATCGTGGTAGTCACCAAAGCGGAACACCGCTGATTTCTCTGCAGATAATTTGCTTCGTGTACTTGGAGGAGCTTCTGGAGCTTCCACACCCAGTCGATTTCCAGCACTCCGTGGCTTTTTCAACTCGTGCACATTTCTGTCACGAGTCGGCGTTTGAGCAGACTTACTCGCTTGTACTTGGCGAGTCTCGTGACGTTTTCGCAAATCTTGAGTTTTGTTATAGGGAATTTGTTCAATATGATGCAATCGGACAGTGGATAACATACTTTTCTTATGATAACCAGCGCTTGACTGCTGCACGTTGTCGTCTTTGAGACTAGTTAGATCAGCAACGGACCGCGACCCGCCCGAGGAGTTGCCCTTGCTAGGTTTCTTCCTGCCTTGAGATCGACTTCTGCGGTCGGTATAGGATTTATCACGAGGATTAGGAGCAGGAAGAGGATGCTTAGTCCTGGTAATGTGCCGAGGCTTGGTATCATAGTTGATGACACTTTGCTTCAAGTTCCTTCCATGACCAGGGAGGGAAGAAGAGGTCGGAGTTTTCTGATTACGCAAATGCTGAGGGTTGGACTGATCTCTGACAACGCTTTGCACTTCGGCGCTGTGGAGGCCGACCTTGGAGCCACTTTTCCTAATTTTATGAACAGAATCTGCACTTCTTCGTGCATTTTTAATCGGTGTATTTACTGTCTCCGAAGAATAAACTTCGTGCCAGTCCTGAGAATTTTAGTAACTTATCAAATTGATACCCTCATCAAAAACAATGTGATATAAACTCACACATGACTTAGATAAAAAATCAATAAGA
This sequence comes from Hyalella azteca, assembly GCF_000764305.2. Classification (NCBI taxonomy): domain Eukaryota; kingdom Metazoa; phylum Arthropoda; class Malacostraca; order Amphipoda; family Hyalellidae; genus Hyalella; species Hyalella azteca. Next base: position 15,753 of record NW_025938376.1, on the reverse strand, counting down.
TCTTTTTTTGTTTAACGAAAAAAACTTGTTAAAAAATATTGAAGATTGACAATAAAGTAATCCGGATTTGTATCAAGGAAGTTTTTTGGACGAGCACCAGATTACGAGTCGATAGACATGGAACAATTTTAATATGATATTATCACTAAAAGCTGAAGTCTTCTTTGAAAGCATTACATTTTCCTGGATTTCAAAAACTTGGCACGTTTTACATGGAAGGAAAGTTAACAAAAATCATAGAAGTAAACAATAAGCAATATTCCGTTAATGTAGCAATAATAAGAAGTAAATATCCAATCATCAATTATTACAAAAACGAAAATCTCAATAATTACCTACCTTGATTTTGGTCATTGTGTCTGAATTCCTCCTAGTCAAAGGGCGACTTGAACCACCAAAAACTCGTTTCTGGGGGGAAATGCAAAAGTTTTAGTCGTTCACAACAGAAAGAATTATCAAATCGTGTGTTGCAGGATCCTCAAAATCACAGTAGTACCAAAAACTCCTGTAAAATGACACTCATGAGTGAATGTAGTAAGCAAACCTCACAATAAGTCGTTGCCCTACAAATTCCATTAAACATCCGAAACAATTAGTCAATATTTATTTCCGATTCCGACAATATTGCACGGAAAACAATATTGTGACCTTCATCAAAAACTTGCCCGGTTTATAGATGCAGACATTGGCACTAAAAAATAGAAAGTTTTCCGAAACCTGCACAATGAGTCATAAAATGAGGCAACAACATTCAAGCTTATAATAACATTCAAGAGAAATATATACTGTATGATAGTTCGTAATATAGACAAGAAAGGTAGTGGGACTCTTACAGGATACCATGAGTGTTACATTAAAAGAATCACACCTGAGCTGAAAGGTCCTTGGAGGCTTCGAGATCGGAAGTGGAGGCTGCAATGGATGGGGAGCCAGGGGAGCTAATGGGAGGCAAAAAAAGGCCCTCCAAAGGACGTGGCCAGTGGGGAGACGTTGCAAAAGACACCCCGGGGGACCTGAGGGAGAGATCGTCGCTCCTACTACTAGCGCTGAGGGAGCTCCCCCTCTCAACGTCCAGCGTCAAAAGGCTAAATCTGTCGGAAGATAAACAGGAGTAGAAGTGGAAGGGATTACAAAACGTCGAAACTCGAAGTGACGCTTTTTTTCACCGGTTCACAACAGAGAATATTCAAGTGAACTCCACACAGGATCTGCCATTAGCGTCTAGAATTCAGAATTCCATTTGAAACATTAAGTATAAGTGTACGGTAGTATGCAAGGTGTAGTAGAGCACAAAAATCTTAGTTTGAACATGGAAAAAAAAGTTTCACGTAAATTTCTCGGCCATGTCATGACAAGAAGGATCAAATTTCCTATAGGTGCGCTGTCTACTAATCCTAGTCAATGAATCGATACAAGTGAATAAATCCAAAACTCGCGCACAAATATGTCTTCCATCCCAAGAATTATAAAGCAAATAAAATGCCTAGTACATATTACCAAATTTTATTGTTTTGGAATTTTCGTACCATAGTTTTCATTGAAATTATAGTTAACTTAATAAGTATTTTCATTGCTTTTAAATTATCCCTTTCTTTTCAATGACAACTCATAAGTGAGTTACATTGAGAATAAAGCTGTTTTAAATTTACGCAGAGCAGATGATAATTCGAGCATTAATTTTTTTGACCATGATTTGGTTCACGTTAAGAACTGCCTTCTTAATTCTAAAAGTTTAAATGATTAACGTTGTAGCCTTGATACTATGAACCTGATGGTTTCAATGAAACCTCTACGAAATAAAAAATATTCAGCGCTCAAGACTTTCACTACTTGGATTTCATCTAGATACAGTTTCGGGAATTGCAAATATTGCCAAATATGTATGTTTCTTGTTCTTTTATTTATACAAGAGCATGGCTACACTTGCCATAAACTGAGGCAATCGTTTTCACTTGCCAAATAAAAGTTGGCCAGTGATCTCTGCCCAACTCACTTGGACCTGGAGGAGGCCGAGAGCCTCGTGGTGGAGAGCGACGATAACGAAGACACGGAAGACTGAGGACGCTGTGAAGGGATATCCAGTGAAGGCAGCGAGACGACGTTGGCTTCATTGGAGCACGCAGGCGAGAGAGGCGACCGCTGAATCTGTAACAAGCATGGCGTCAGCAAAAGAAGATCTGAGGATACGAGAGAGGGACAGCGAATGAGAGATACAATCAAGGATAAAGTGTAATGCGTGCTGATTGGATGAGAATTGATGGAGAATACATAAAAAAAAGAATATACACCATGGAGAAAGATGAAAATGATAATACATAATTTTTTTAATTGAGTGATAAACAAATGACACAATTAATTCGACTCGGAATTTTCAAACTCGATATAAATAGAAACCTACACATCGAATTCCCAGACGATAATGTCTTAGCAATCATTGGATGCTTACCTCAAGCCTTTAATTTGCACCCCGCCATTTTTCTATGGACTACATACTTCCATTAGGCAATAAAGTCGTTTGAAGTATTCAAAACAAAACCATACCTGCATGAGAGCTTTAGCAGTGCTAAGTCTGCTCCGACCACCAGACGACGCTGAACGTAGAAGACAGGCCCCATTCTCATCGTAGGCGCAGCCTGCACGCGCTTCTTCTTGTATATCAAAGTCGCGAGCTTCAGTGCTGAGCTTGGACCGTCTGAAGAGGAGGCTTCGTTGGTCAGCGCTGTGGGGCAGGGATCTGGCAAGGGCACTTGGCTCACGCGATGCGCTGTACAGAGAATTCTGCATAGACGACCGCCGTGAGAAAATAGATGCGGAGTCTAGCCGGCGCCATACCTCCATCTCGCTCATCGTTGAAGACGAATCTGGTCACCCAAAATGAACACAACACTTTAAAAATTATTCTAAATTGAACATCAAGTTACAGACTTTTTTGAAGGTATTCCTGACAACAGTAATCCGTTTTTATACTATGTGTAAATGTACTACACGGTCTTACAGTCAACAATTAAATTTGGCCAGCAAAGATGTAACAAAACGTTGAATAGAAGCAGCAGCATTATCATGCAACATAAATAAACAACAACCAATGACATTGACTCGATTATGAAATTTTACAACGGAGCAAGTTGATACAAGAATTTTAAATTATATTATCCGTTGTGATATAATTAGGATATGAATAAAAACTAAATTTGCATATTTATTATGGCCATTAAACCATCAAGTGACTTGTACAAAGACGGTCAATATCAAGCGGCAGGAACATTGACAACTAACATGTGAATATCAAACAAAGAATAATTAAGTATTTATGGAGATAGAAAATGATTAAACTAGCTTATTGTCAAAGTGTTTTCAAGCTTTGGCTTTTCAAACAGCAGCTTGATCCGATACTTTTATGATGACTACAATGGTTTACTTTGAGCTCCTCATACTGTCTATTAGAAAATACACGAAAGTTCCATAACTGTACTACTGAATAAATAAGGAAGCTAGCTATTACCTATTCTCGACCCTCGGCTAGTGGTTTCCCTGGATCCTGGGTTGCTGAGCGCAGCAACGCTGGCCAGCAGATGACAAGAATAGCGGTGCACAAGCCCACCTACGACGTTGATCACTTGTGGCCACATGCTGTCAAACAGCGTCAGGAGAACCTGCTCCTTCAGGATCACTGGATCCTGGGATCCGCTCCACACTTGCCGTTTTTCCAATGAGGATTTTTTGCTAGTGGAACCATTGTTTTTTGAAGGATCAGTATTGACACAGGAAGGATCGTTGGAAATGCTTCTATCAGTTATATTTTTGGTGCGGTTGTCAAGTTGTTGTTGAGTATCAGGAATGGGAGTTTGCATGGAATCTTGCCTATTAGAAGAACGTGCATCATAAGATGCTTTGCGTGACGGAAAAGAATAGGGCAAATAGGAACCAGTAAGACATAGATATCCAACATCAGGGTCGTAATGGCCATCTTCTGCAATAATTTCTTCACCATTGTTGGTCAAACTCTCTTCTTCACTAATGGAGTTTTGAACCTCAAGTCCAAGAGATGAGCCATTACTGAAAAATAAGAGCAGAATTATCCTAAATGTCCACAATTATTACCCATAAAGCACAATTTGAAATAGCCATTCCCAGTTTATGCTGCTTATTAAATGTCAGTTTATCTTGAACAAGTATGTTGAATTTCAAAAGTAATAAATAATTTTAAATAGTTAAAACATGACATGATTTAGATTCAAGATGGTAAAATTATTACTTCCATAGCTCTTAGTCTTTGAATGAGCAGTGAATGCCTTTAAATCACAATGATCTTAAAGTATGCTGTAATGTTGAACTCACGGCAGTGTAGAATTATCAGCAAAGGCAAAAGATTCCAGGAGTTTTAGCTTCAAAGGATCAATTGCTCTACCAGTGACCCTGAAAGATAAAAAGATATTCCACATGACATGGAACAAACAAATAAGAAATGCCAACATATAGTTGTATTACACCTTACCCCAATGCTTAAGAGTGGCCAAATTGAACACTCAGGTATAAAAATTAATAATTATTGAGACACTAACAATAATAAATTAATTAATTAAATTTATTTATTTAAATTAATTAGCTAACCCTTCTGGACATAATAAATATCTGGAGAAATTATAAATTTTCATACAGAGAGCTGAGATTAAGTACGTATATGCATGTTAATCAATCCAACTTCATTCCAATGAAATATCATGAAGTTAATAACATTATTTAATATTATGAGAGATATTATTTTTTTTTCTTGGTATGAAAGCTGATAATTTTGGCGTCTGGCAACTTATCATTAAATGCTCACTAATTCAACTGTTTTTTAGTGAACAACATTATGCCATGTATAAGGCTGACCCTTTTTTAATGTAAATCACATGAAAATGCAGCCTCAAATGCAAATGACTAATGTGAGAAGGTCCATTCAGAGAGGAAAAGTTAGTTGAAACTAAAGATTTCTTGCCTAAAGAATGGTAAACAGAAATTAAACATTTATTATACTCTAGCATTAGTATTTGCCAATTAGATGCTGAGCCCTTGGTCCCTCTGAAAAATTTTTTAAAATAATAAAACTATACTAACATCATAAATCCCAAATATTTATGAATACTGAATAGGTGACTTTTAATACACACAGCTCTTCACTGTACAAAATTAAACCAGTGATAAAAATTTAAAATGATTATTTTAAACCAGAATTTTAATTATGTACCTTAAATAGGGAAACCTGGAAGACCAATAAGAGCTTTCTTCAATCATGAGTGGTGTTGGGTTTAGAGGAACACCAGGAGGGGTGGCTGGAGTATTCAGCAGCATAGGGGATGTTACTTGGACTCCCTGGGGTGCAGTGAAGCCCATAGCATAAATGCCGCCTCGGAGGTTTGATCCACTTGATGCTGTACTGATGGTTGCACCATCAGCCTCAACTTTGGCAGTCTTTGAAGATTCATCATTTCGTCTGGCAGCCTCCATTTGCACAGATAATTTTTTAATTTGGTTCCCATTGCCAATCAAATTGGCATCAACAAGACTCTGCTTGACACCTGCTGTGTCCTCTCCATCACTGTCACTGTAGCGCCGCACTGTTTTGGGCAGCTTCAAGGATGAGACGTTGAGGGCTTCATCTGACAGAGATTTTTTTGAGTGAGCTCCAAGTTCAGAAATGGTTGAAAGCTTCTTTCTGAGAGATTTCTGCTGTTGTTTTTGCTGTTTTTGGACAAAAATTTCATTCTTTAGCTTCCTAGACTTCTTTCCATTGGATATATCTTTCTTAGGCTTAGATAATGTTTCCCACACAACTTCATTGCTGGAGTCTGATCCACTGCAGCTTCCATCATCATTGTGCTGCAACTTTTGAGGTTGTGTTCTATTTTTCTTTCTAGCAGGCAAATCTTTGATATTCTTAGCTCCTTTTTGTTTCCAATTTTTTATGAATGATACTTTAATTGGACTTTTTTTAGCTCTTGCTTTCTCATGGTGAATGCTGTTACTACCTTTGGCCTTTTGTTGCAGAGGTACAATAGGATAGTTTGGAAATTGGTTCAAATCTGAGAAGAGTAGGTCATCTAATTGCTCAAACAGTACAGTAACTTGACGTGTGGCTTCATATTCAAAATTATCTTCACCCCATGACAGTGAGGAATCTGAACTGGAGCTGTAGTTACTCATTTGTGAGAACCTGTTGCAGAAACCATAAGTTTAATACAAAGCTCATATATACATATGTATACTCGTATACATGTTATATGGTACTTACAATAAAAAATATATAAACATAATAATTATGCCATCATATTCTCATTTTCCAGGTCACATTGATATTCAGATGCAATAGGTAATACTTGTATATGAGATATGGGTTCAACGCACTCTATAACTAACAAAAGAAAACCAGCTGACAAACTAAGTGGTATAGTCAATCTTCAAAATCTATTGACCTCTCAGCTACCCATATCATAATTATTCATAACCTTGAGTTATATGAATTCATAATATGCATTTAAAAATTACTTTTTAAAGACAACACTTCTGAACAATCCAGTACCTATCTTGGATGTTACACATGTACAATTAATTTCTGATTTTACTTTCAAATATTGAAAAAAATTGTTTTTCAATATTTTGCAAGATTATTATCATCAAATTATCAAAATTATTTATTCTATCAACTGATTCATGCATTATCTCTGACTTTATGCAATTGTGCAAAATTTCAGATTGATTGGACAGGTCAAATTATGTCATATATGGATTATAAGATTTGTAGCAGACAAAATTATTTTTAAATTTTTTAATAATGAAAAAATATTTTTTTTTAATTCACAAAATTATTTATTCTGTCAATAGATTCATGCATTGTGTCCAACTTTACACAAGTGTGCAAAATTTCAGACAGATTGGACAGGTAGAAGTTTGTCAGATGTCAATAATAAGATTTGTAGCTGACGAAATTATTTTTAATTTTTTTAATATTGAAAAATAATTTTTTTTTTATTTCTAGATTAATTTATTCTGTCAATTGATTTATGCATTGTCTCCAACTTTACGCAAGTGTGCCAAATTTCAGATAGATTGGACAGGTAGGAGTGTGTTAAATATTGATAATAAGATTTGTAGCAGACAGACAGACAGAAAAACAATAAGAAGTGAAGTTAAAGAGAAGTGTTGTAAAAAGAGACTTGTGACAACTTGCAATAATAAACTTGTATGAATTTTTTGAAAATTAGATGAGAAATTCATTGTACATCTGTGAGATTGGAGATACTGGATCTTTTGGAAGTGTTGTCTTTAAAAAGTAATTTTTAAACGTATATTATTATATTGCAATGATATCTGCCATTCAGAGAACAGATAAGATGATGATGTTCATAACACCAAGAGAATTTTCAAACACACAGACTGACTAACACATGACAGGTCAATAAGAAAGAAAAAAATTTAAGCTCAGCTCAGCTCACCTTCCTAGACTAGCATCTTCCCAAAATCCAGAAGTTTTACTTGATGGATAACTAGTTCCATCAGCTTGATTGAAGGGCTTGAAGAAGGTTTCAGGGTCTGGGGGACTGTTGGTGGGAGTGATATCACTTTCATCACTTCCCAAGTCTTCTCTGACCCCAAGGCTTCGAAGTTCTTGTTCCAAGTCGTCAGCAAGGGTACCCATCTCCTTAAACTTTGAAGTTTTCTACATGTACAACACTATAACACAAGGCCACTGTCAGCAGTAGGATTAACAAAATTAATCATTATTTTAGACACATTTGTATGCAAAAGTCTGTCCTATAAACATATGGGGGAATGTGTGGCAACAAACTAGAAAAACTTTATTTATTGAGCAGTGCATAGATACCATGCAGTTTGAATATTTTGGGGCATCCTACATTCAAATTGTGACACACAAAGTGCACATTTGCATTGGATTAGAAATATACTGATGAAATAAAGAGTGAATATCAGAGCAAAATTTAATACATAAATAATAGTGATAAAAAATTGACAACATCAAACTTATGCACTCATGCAAGCTTTAGGATAAAATTGAATGTAATTGGAAAGCCAATTAACCAAAAACAAATCAGATGCTACCCTTAAGATGCTGTGTTCAAAATTTTTCCCCATTGAAGAGGAGCACTTTGCTTCTCTTAGCTTTACTTTTAGATTATTAGTTCCTTCCCTAATTTTCATTCTTGGTATCATGGTTTATTATTTTAGGTGATGTTGCTAGGTTTATTATTTTATGTGATGTTGTTGCTGCCTAATGTTGCTTGTTTTAATTACCTTGAGTTATTATTAATGTATATCTGTTCTTCCATCTGTATTTGTTTCAGACACTTCATCACTATTCTGGAACCACTAGGCATTATTACCTTCAAACAGGGTAATGAGGAACGGTTTTGAGCATTTTTCATTAATACCGTAACTTCTTGCCATGAAACATTTCATTAACAAGTTTGGGCTCATTTTAAAGGCCTTTGCGAGGGCTATTGCATGGCATCTCCAAAAAAAATCCATACACCATTTGAGAGGTGCCAGAAACAAAATAAAAGCATCCCTTCTTACCCCTGGTAACAGGGTAATCTAGGACACTTGAAATGAAACTTAATTTTAAAATGTTTGAAGCATGCAGAGTGTACCCATTCCTTAGTTCCTTAGTATTTGTTTGGGACGTAGCAGTCCCAGGCCACGATGGATTGCCGCCTCTGATTATCACTCATCCGCCCTCATTTGGGCCAGCTGATGAACGCTGCTGTGGCTTGCTTCTTGCCCCTGGTAGTGTTGTACGGGAGGTCGATCTGGGATTGTGCCCAGGAACACATCCAGTTGTCTCTTGAAGGTCTCCAGGGTGAACTCCCCCTCTCTTAGATCCTTTGGTAGGACATTAAACAGCCTCGGCCCTGCCACAGAAAGTGATCCTACCTGCACTGTTTGAAATCTGACTGCAGATCTCTTACATAGTGGGGGTGTTATTGGCACAATCCTTGACTTCTCTCATAAGCCGCTGATCCCATGTAATAAATTATGTATCATTGTTTTAACTCTGTTTAATAAAACTCAGAAAACACCAACTTTAATTCCCCATAAACTAAGTAGCTGCAATAGACAAATACAAGCTGATGACGAGTTCATCACACCCGCATAACAATAGTCAAAACTGCTACAGGGGGACCATGCACAGTCTCCCCCTTCTCTCGTTGTGATTTGTCTCAATCTTGAAGGCCTTGCTTTTGAAGTTTGGTGCCATTCCGGTTAATATCTTCCATGTGTACAGAATAACATCCAGTACCTCTCCCATCTCCTCTGCAGTGAGTACAGACCCAGGCACCTTAACCTCTCCCAGAAGTTCAACTCTTCCATTCCTCTGAGCTGTGGTGGTGCAGTGGTGAGACTCCGTCTCTCGCACCCAGCTCCCAGGTTCAAGTCCCACTGAGAACAAGTTTTTCCAAGAAGCTCAGCTCATGGTCAACTCAGCCATTCATCCAACTCTGGTTGATAAATGAGTAGGTACCTGGCTTGTCCAGGGTGTTGTGTAATGCTATAAAATGGTTCTGGTGGGTCAGCATGCTAGTGATGGTCGTGGAACTACCAGTGGCATCAAGTTCCCAGAAAAACTGACCTATCACCCCCTTTCCCCTGGCTGGCAACTGATGGTGAGCTGAAGACTCATGGGACCATGATTCACTGGCTTTTCACTGTCTGGCTCTGAGCTTCATAACCTTAACTCAAACAGAAGTCTATATTCCTTGAATTTCATAATTATTTTGCCTGTACAAGCATTGTGATGACTACCATAGTTCACCACTTCCATGGCAGATGGAGTTAATAAATCTTCAAGTTCTAGAGCCTAAATAATTGCATTTCACTAGACCCCCTGCCATGGGCTTCGACCATTGATCAGAGCCAAACTTCACTCCAACTGGACAAATTTTCAATACATTTGGAATCTCATGGCCCGATCCTGCACTTTTGTTAACAAACAATTAGATAGGCATTAATTCATCCAGTGGAAATTGCACCGGAAATTTTGGAAAGCTCTAGTTGCCACCCTAATGGTAGAAATTTTCCATGCTTGTATTGGTTCATTTCCTTGTTTTCTTGGTTGGATTAATTGGTAAATTTTTTTGTTGCTGCAATTCAAACAGGGCAGTTGCCACAGGTAAATTTAGACATCAGACCATTGCTCTAGAGACCTATGTGTAACCCAAGGATTATCCTGAGATCTGTCAACTAATTTTATTCAATATTTTAATTCATTGACTGATTAGAAACAGGGTTAATTTCCCTTGTCATGTCAATTTACTCATTTCTCTTGAATATCATGGTACCATGGTTTATTACCATGGAAACCTTACTGTGTGCGGGGTGTGCACTTGCGGTCTTCCAGATTTGCAATAATTTCAAAGTAATTTCTAAAATGCAATAATTTCAATCAAAATGTGTTGGGAAGATCTTCTGAAGGCGTGAATTTTGCTGCTGTGTCGCCAAAGATCTTTTGATATTCACCCACTTTCTGCACCCTGGTGCCCAGCCTGGGGCTGTAGGCCTGTCGCTGATTCGTAACATCACATGATCATGATCTGGTGATCACAGAACATTCACAGCATTTGGGGTCTCAACCTTACAACTCACTGCTCCAATTCTGCTTTGCGTAACTGCCTGGCCTCCTTGCCGATTCTGACCAGAAACTGACAAACAGAGCTGGGATTGAACCCACGTCTCTCCCGCTCTCCGTGCCAATCTTGCATCTTGGTACTCTGAACTTTAATCATGAGGCCATCCTGCTATAGAGCATTAAACTTTCAAAAATTATTATTTCAACCAAGTAAAAAAGCTCATCCTTCAAAAATAAATTTACCGGTTTTTAGAGAGCTCAAATGGCAGATGTGCTTTCACTGTGAACGCAACTGACTTTCCCCCAGGCGACCTTCTTCTTCTTTGCGGGGGGTCCACGCTAGGTGGACATAAAGCCACAGGTCTGCCTGATGGATGACCATTGGGCCTGAGAGCTAGCTTGTTGTTGGTAAAGTTTTTAGCTTCTTGGTACAGGGAACTAGTCAGTGCTCTCTTAAAAGAGAACAGTTCTCTGGTAGCTCCGTACAAGATTTGAGGAGTTTTAAATGAGACAAGTATTAGTAAATGGACTTAAGGCTAAATGCTCATTTGAAGCAAGGCATAAAAGGTAAATGAGTGCTGGTATAGTCTCCCTACCTACTTCAAACACCTGAAAGACACACCTAGATTTTGATAAATATGCCAACAGTAATAGTAGATAGAACATAAGTGGCAGCAGTAATCAAATGTGTGCATGGCTGCCATGCATGCTATGTACAGCTGTTGCATGGCACCTTACAGCTTGCCTATCCTGCCCAACTTCAATATGAATAAAGTAAAAAATCTAAATATTTTCTGTTGTACATTGTCATTATGGTTACCTCCCCAAACAAATTACATAGAGTAAATTCTACATTACTGCATCTTAAATTACGTTGTAGCTCTTGTCTTGGCCAGAAGAAAATGTGCTATTGTATCTGATGTATTGCAGGTGGTACATTGATCTGAGTTGCTCATTTTGAATCTGTATAGATGGCTCTTGACACCAGCTTGACCAATTCTAAGTCTTGCAGCTGCGCATTCTAACCTGCGGGACTTTAAGCAGAGCCAAGGGCGCAGTCTGGGTTCTGTCAAGAGGTCACTCATGAACGTGCCCTTCTGAGTGTGAGTGACAGTTGCTTTCCAAGTCCTGATCCAGTGCTTGTGTAACTTTTCTCTTACAATGTTGAGTGTTTCCTCTTCACTTAAGATGCTCACAGAAGAATAGAGATTTTGATGCCCTATATTAGCTGCCTGGTCTGCAACCTCATTTCCTTTTACCCCAGAGTGTCCTCATACCCATTGGAGTATGGTGGAGGCTTGCCTTTTATAGACAAGATCTTGAATTTTGTAGACATATTCTTTGTATGAGGGGTTTATGGTGTTCCTGATTACATACAAAGCTGACTGGGAGTCAGTCAGCAGGAGAATGTTCTTTGTGCTTAGCCTCAGGTCCAGGCTGCAAAGCTGCAGAGCCTTGACAATTGCAAAAAGCTCCAAGCCAAGGACTGTAAGTACAGGGTTCAGCTTCCATGTGGTAGTGCTGTGTTGAGTTGGTTTATATATAGCTGCAGCTATAGAACCATTGCTGAGTTTTGATCAATCTGTATATACATGCACATAGGAAGGGAAGTTACTATGGCAAGAATCATTGAACATTCCCCTGTTGATGCCTGGAGGGGCATCACGGCTGCAGGTGCTTTGAGAGGAGAGATGGATATGGGGTTTCAAACTGTAGTGTGGAGGTAATGGTGAAAAGTTGGGTGTAGGTATTCTATGGAAGCTGGGCATAGTCAAGGCTGTCAGAAGACTCCTGCTCCTTTTGGAAAAGTGACTAGTGTCTAAATTATGAGCAGAGACACCCATTGCATGGCAGATTTCTTCCCCAGATTGGCAGTGAGGGCAGCGCAAGCTTTTCAGGTACCACTTCAGGAAAAGATAGTCAAACCTGATCTCTAGAGGGGGTATATGAGCTCCAATTTCCATGGATGAAATGGGAGATGTATTACAGGCACTAAGGACAATTCTCAGTGCACTAGACTGTTTTGTTTTTAGCTTCTGTGTGTGTTTTGCAGAAATGTCACCAAGGTCCGTATTCATTTGCTGCGGATGAAGCTGATGTACACTTGCCGGAGCAGGCACCTTGAAGCACCCAGCTGCTGCCAGAGATGGCACGTAATGGTGCTAGTCTGCAGAGACCTTCACTCTTAAGATGAGAAATGTGTGCATGAAACTTAAGTTTTGGAGCATCAAAAAGAACACCCAGAACCCTTTGCATGGGCAGGCTTCTGACTGGTTGGTCTGANCCACCACTTTTTTTGAAATTACATAAAGACTATGAGAGGCAGGAGCCAGCAATTTATGGTGAGTGAAGCTAGAGTATAGACCTGTATTTTGCATGTTTCACTTCAAGTTTAATTTAGCTAGTAAAAAATGGCATCATTTATAAAAATAAAAGTGGTCTAAGTTACCCCATTTTATGGTACTTCTGCCACCAAGATATCCTGTTTGTGTGGGGGGTAGTGCATTGTTGATTTCAATGTGCTGTTCCATATTTTTTTTGTACAATTCTTTCCATGAGTTTGCCAATGCATGATAGCAATGTTATGGATCTGTAAGATTTGACCTGGCTTGGATCCTTGCTCAGCTATAATACTGGGCAGATGACGCCCTGCTTCCAAGCACTTGGGACTGTTCCGCTGAAAAAGCTGGTATTGCATAGGTTGAGAAGATTTTTATGTAGTCTGGGCTCCTGGAAAGAGAGATGTTAGCAATAAGATCATTGCCAGGTGATGTATTTTTCAAGGTTTGAATGATTTTATGGAGCTCATAGAAGCTGATTTCAGGACACTGTGTCTCAGCAGCATGTGCCACAAAACTCTCCACTCTGTCAGTCACCTCCCTGTCAGTTGCTTGGTCGTCAGAAGAAGCGAAGTTGCTAGTGAAGTGCTTGAGAAAAAGTTAAGCAATTTCTTGATTTGGGGCAGCATGTTTTCCAATTGGAAAACTCCTGGAGTACTGCTTCCCACCAATGCTCTTGATAGTACGACACACCTTGGAGGTGGCTGTGGCGCTGCCCAGGGACTCGGTAAACTTAGTCCAGCTCTCCCTTTTTAGCGCATTTTCTCATTCATGGAAAAATGCACTATTATGCTCACCATGTCTGTCTGTCCATCCATCCGTGACCTCAAGTTTTCATCAACAAGAAAATGCACTCTCTGTCACTCACTGCAGTGAGTACTGAGTTATATTTTCTTCTTTAGAGCCAGGTGCTTTGCAACTGCAACACATCTTTTATAATGAATCAAGTTTGAAAGGGTAGGATGACTCCAGAGTTTGTTCTTGGCTTTTCTTCTGTTTTCAACAGCGGTTTCACACTACTGATCCCTTTCAATTCAACTGCCTTGCGCCAGATGTCTTGGTATGCATTCTTTAGCAATTTCAATGATTTTATTGGTGATGGAATGATTATGGGTTTCTACATCTAGAGGAAAGTGCATATCAGTTAAAATTTTTAGCTACCGTCAAATGGGGTAAAAAGGGACGGGCGGGGTAAATTATGACCCGCGGCTTACATTTTGTAGAAATGTTGTAGTAGCTAAACTAATCAAAATATTGCAAAACTAAAAATAGTGGCATAAACTTCAACATTTTTACTATCTATTATGTATAAAGCTAGTCGAGAAATCAAACATTTACTATCTCTATAAAAGAATCGCTGAAAAAAAGTGTGATTTTGGAAAAAGTACCTCTGCTAAGGTCTGGAGCAAAGAAAATATTTGCCGTATTAAAAAATTTTACTTACATAAAAGTTGCACACGGGTGTTGGCTTGAAATCGTAATTGACCAAATTTGCCTATTTCATTCCAAAAAAAATGGCAGCCATTTCCGCGCGATGGGGTAAAAAGGGACACGCCCCTGGAGTAATTAGGGACACCCTTAAAAATGCATATACAGTAGAAGCTCAGTTAGCAAAGGCTCCAGTTAACAAAAAAAAATTGATTAACAACAAATAATTTTGATTACAATTACCTCGCTCAATGAAAAAATCACATATCAAAAAATTAGTGCATCACCATCGTCACAAAATTGTACATAGAATGCTATATATAGAATTGTGCACCAGGCATCATAGAATTTAATCAAAATGACACGGGGTTTATGACAGAGAAACTAAATCTTACATAATATGATAGCATTGAAAAATGGATCAGTTAATGGAAAATACCAAACAAGTACAACAAATAAATGTCTAATAATCAAATTGAATGATAACAAACCAATAATAGAATATAAAAAATAGTTGATTGTAGCTGGCTCGCAGGCCTACTCCTACCTACTGCCTCTTCTCATGAAGAGAAGAGGAGGGGGAGGGGGCAAGAAAGCCAGCCGGGTTCGTGAAAATGAAATCAGACACTTGACTTATATACCCGTAGTGGTAGTATATAGAAAATCAAATTCAATATCAAGTTGATGGATGCTGAGGTATTTAAGTATTACGTTAATCACGGAAGAAAATGTAAGTTTTATCTCAGAGGTAATTCAGTAATCACAAAGCACAATTGTAAGGTGTTTACTGTATGAATGCTGCTGACTCTCGGTTCATCAATCTTCTTCTTCTTTTCGGGATGTTTACGCAGGGTAGACTTAAAGCCACAGGACAATCGCAAGGATGACCGTTGGGCCTGAGAGCTTGTGTAGTTTTGGACCTCTTGGCAGGGAGGTCAGACTACTTATTTTTGCTTATGAAAAATCAGTGGACGCAATGGCTGAGCGTGACAGCAAGCAAAAGAAAAGCAACACAGGGCATTAAAATTATCAAAAAGCAAAGGCCCTTCCTCATCAGAATTCAGCACAGCATTTGGCCGCAAAATTAGGTGGACTAATATAGGTACGATAACTTAGATCATACATCCCTCATACTTCTTAAGTTTTTAGGTCATACACCTACAGTTCATTTAGCCTACCTGACATTGAAAAAAAGAAGATATGTATAGTTCCAAATTGAAAAAGTACACATGACATAAGAAAATATCAGAAAACAAGTGTCATTACTCATCAGAAATCAGCACAGCTTTTGACCACATAATTGGGTGGAATAGTAAAAGTATGATAACTTAGGTCATACACACGTAAAAATTCTGCATACTC
>NW_025938375.1:0-1531 GCF_000764305.2 Hyalella azteca | reverse complement strand
TACGAAATCATTCGAGCCAAGACTTTGTACGCCAAGCACGCTCGCAAGGTCGGAAGCATGCCGCGGCCGGGAGAGGGCATCACTTCAGTTCCAACCACTGCCCCTCAATCCCAGATCGAGTACGGCCCGCATATTCCAACCTTGATCGAGCTGTCCGATGCGGGGGACTTGGGTTGATGAGCAACCCTCTTTCAACCACCTTTTGCAAATAGCCGAAAAATGGAACCGCCGAGCGGCGGCTTGAGGTCGGCTGGACACCGGCACGCGCCGGGGTATCATTGTTGGGGGGTAGGCAGACCCCTGACATCCGTGTCGCGAAGCTGGGAACGGCACTGCTGCGTTGAAGCTTGTCACCTCATGCCCGTAGGGCCATGGGGCGGAACGGATGACGTCTCCCGTGCCCGATCATCGGAGCATGCACATGAGTCAGAGCTACACCGCACCATCGACCGTCGATGGCATCAAGCGCTTGGCCAAGGCCCTGAAGCGCGAACACGGCATTCCCCTGCACGAAGCCCAGGCGCGTGCCGCGAAGATCGCGGGCTTCCAGAACTTGCGCCACGCGCAGAATCAACTCGCCGGCCGGATGCCGAAGCCGACCGCGGGGCATCGGCTTTTCATCACGGTCTACTGGTCCGACCGGGAGGCCGTTAGCAAGGGTCGTGAAACGCTCACCACCTCGTTGGCGGTCCCGTTCGATTCAATGACCAACACGCGGGCCATGGGTGAGGCGCGTGCACTGAGTGGATTCCGCCGCGCTGCCGCCGATCACATCCAGTTCGAGATGGTTGTGCCGAGGCAACAGCTGGCGCGGGCCGTTGGAATCAGCGCGGAACGAACCCTTCAATTCATGGCGGCCACCGGTCTTCGGCCGGCCAACAGATCTGGACGCAGGAAGCTGTACTCGAAGATATCGGCTTCGCTGCCGGGCGAAGATCACGCGAGCATCTGGGTTGCACCTTCCACGGGTGGTCTGGTCATGATCGACGAGCCCTATGAGGGCGCCGTCGCTGGCCGCGAAGCAGAACGCATGCGCTGGGCTGAGCGCCAGGGCTTTCGAATCGTGAAGCCATCTTGGGCCGGTTTGTATTCCCCCGGTCGCTCGGAGATGTTCCTGATCGGTGCCGCTTCCGGTGGGCTTGATCTCGACGGCCTGGCAGCGGTCATCAACCGGATGCCGGCCGCCCGAAGCGAACACGACTGGTCCGGCGAATCAGCACCATTCCGGCCTGTCTGGGTGAGCCCAGCCGACAACCCCTCCCGGCGACGTCCAGCAACTCCGCTCGATCCATCTGTCCCCCCGCGCAAAGCCGCACGATCGGTGGGCTACGGAGGGGTGCTGGTTCCATTGAAAAGTCGGCGGCCTGATGCGCGCATGCCGATCGAGGGACATATCGAGGCCGGCAAACTCCTGCAGACGATCACATCGGTTTCGCGCGGCCGCGATTCGGTGCATCGCCCCCTGGATCATGTGCGCAGCGAGCTGGATGAATGGGTGCAGCGCGAATACAGCCGCCATGAACTGGCGAAC
>NW_025938374.1:0-15366 GCF_000764305.2 Hyalella azteca | reverse complement strand
CAGTCTTATACCTGTACCAGTCTTATACCTGTACCAGTCTTATACCTGTACCAGTCTTCTTATACCTGTACCAGTCTTATACCTGTACCAGTCTTCTTATACCTGTACCAGTCTTCTTATACCTGTACCAGTCTTCTTGAATTGGAGCAGGCAGGCACCAAGGCTGTTATGTTTACTTGCACCATGTACATGTTATGAGTCATCTTGAGTTGCATTTATTACCGACAAGACTGAAGACTTGCAAATGTATAGTATGTACAATTAAACATGCTAATGCTACGAGTCTGCTTTTCTTGCTCATGATTCTCTGCGGTTGAATTGTACTTGTTTCGAGTCATTTTACCGGATTTTATTTCTCGTCGAATTCGTTGACTTTCACCTTTTACGAGATGTGAGTCTTCTTTACTTGGTCTTGATTTTCGTCAATCCTGTTGACTTGTACCAGTTGCGAGTATTATGACATGAGGTTTTCGTTCCCGCATGAGATTTGTATTTTACTAAAGAAACAAGTTTTCTTTATATTGATTTCGAGCTCATGGCCGTCATGGTTGTTGACATGGCTGGGGTCAGAAGTAAACATGCAATTTTCTACTCTTGGGTTCATGCTCACAAATGCAGCAAATTTTGAATAGATCACGTCGAAATTTTAGCTACTAATTTCAGAAACTTTTACACATCAAGATGAGTGAACAGACTCCTGTTATTAGCCTGTGAAGTTGTTCACGATCTAAGTTATCGAGTGCTTTTATCCTTTTATTGTTTGGAATTGGTGACATGTACAGGTGAAAGCGTTTTTTTTACTTATTACTTACTTACTTTTTACCGCGTTTTATGATTACTTCTGTTGCTTTATGGTTTCTTAGGCAGAGTTTTTTTTGTTTGAATCGTATAGAATAAACATAAATGGTCTGAAAATTAACATGGAAAGTGTCAGAGTTGGAGACGTCTATGTAATCTTTGGGTCAATGCACCAGCTATAGTCGCATGTATCCTAGAAATGCCTGACATATTTGCTGTCTGTCTCTATTGCATTTATACAGACGTTCACTCTTTCGGATCTCCCATTTCCTAAACTTCGTTATAAATATCAAACAAAATCGTGTGTATCAATCACGATTTAAAACAATAGATCGCGATTCCCTACTACATGACGAATTAATTTTAAACACAAAACCATCGAATACTATTACTTATAAAATGCTCGAAACATTTGATTCATCACAAGTTTTAAAATATGTTCAAATCTGAGGTTTGCTGAACGAAATTGTAAATTTGCAGTTCCTGATGAGATAGAAATTTTGCTGCGATCAACATACGTTTTGTACGGCCAAATGTTTACCAGCGCTTCAGCTATTTAGCTATCTCGCACCGAAAGTCAAGATGAACATCACCATAGAGGTGGAAGGTCTCAATTATTCATCACCCATAAGGGGCGGAAGGTCTCAGATGTCCAGCCCGCTGAAGCTGGCTCGAAAGAAGCAGCGTTAGCATCTCAAAGAGACGAAGTGACAAGGAGGGACAGGTGAAAAGCAACAGAAACGAAGACACTCGAACTAGAGGTCGCTTACACGGGACGTCGGCCGCCCGCACGAGAGAGACAGAGAAGGGAAATGTAAGGAATCCTGCATACATAATAACTTAACCCCACAACTGAGACCTGCAGTCAGACACCGCGAGCTCAGCGGTGGTGCGCTCAGGAACAATCCCCCTAGGAACGCAAAATCCCATAGGACTTCTGACGAGCACAGACACTCGTCAGAAGTCCCCCCTGAGGGGGGACTATGGATGAGCTTCATTGAGATCAATTTTTCCGGAAATGAAAAACGCGTACGTTCCGCTATTTATAGTCGATGCTCCAAATTCATGTCTTCAAATGTAGGTTATTCGTAGGGTTATTGGTATATCTATTATTTGATTGAAAATATCTTCCTTTTTGAAATTTATTAGTATATATTACTTTTTAAAGTTGTAATAACCAGCGTATGCGGTTGCCTTTACACCGACCCCCTTGCTTACCGGGTGCTTCTATGACATCGGATTCATCATATAAGTAAGCCTCTGGAAATCCGAAGGTCTTGCATGGGCGAGTCGACAGCCTCGCAAGAAGAGATCAGTGGGCTTTTGATTTCTTGTCCCAGCTAGTGAGTGTGTACGAAAAAAAAAAACATTTTCTAACGTGCCTCAGGGCTTTTGAATGGTCCGTAGCCTCAGTGTGATTTTGACCGTTATCGTGGCAGGGTGCGCGCGCCAGTGGAAGACTCGCGTCTTGCACGGGGATGTTTGTGTCTAACTTTATAGAGTCTTTACTGTATTCGTTAATAATTATAGGCTGTAAATCTTGTTATGTCGATTATGGTTGTGGCTATTTTGGTAATGTTTACGTTGGTGCAAACTCCCTGGAGCTGAATGCTCATGACCGCCTGGACTGAAGTAGCTTCTGATGGTACAGCGGCCGCTCCGCGCCATTTTAGCTGCTGTTTTGGATATGTTCCGTATTTTTAATTTCTTTCAAGAGAATATTCCGGCTCTTGCACGTATTAATTTTTTTTTGAACCGTGATAATTTTGAGACTTCTTGTTCAACTGAGATCATAAGTAAACATTTCGAAACGTCTATGGAACCGTGAGCAGTGAATTGTGGACGATGAGCGTAACTTCTTAAGGCATCGAGGTCCCTTGTGAAGTTATGATATTCATGGCTTATTCGCAGAAAAAGGGAAGATATAAAATTTATCTCCGACCCTGGAAACTTTATGGTGATATTAATAAATACGTATCTTGATCAGCCAGATCAGAAAACTGCTGAGAAACAATTCAGCTATCGTAAAGCTGAGTTCGGGACGGTATTAGCCACACATTGGTCTTTGAATTAATGGTAATAGCAAGCTTGATATATGTCTTGTAAGATCTTACCCACTTCTTTTTTGTCTATCTTTTTAGTTTCCACTCACGGATTGGTCTTTTTCTGAGATACGTGACGGCAAACCTGTTATATTTTGAGGCCGGTATACTAGTTGAAAATGCTGCTCAGAAGTCTACGGCCTGCAGCGTCATTCTTATGTTAAATTTAACATAAATTTAAATTTTAAAACTGTCACGATAAACTGCATTTGTTTGGAGACTGGCCTTAAAGCTTTTATTCTAATGGAAGATATGATCGTCGTTAATAGTGATCGTTACTTTAGTTTTTTATTATTGATATTTGCTGTTTTATTTTGATCATCGTATTCATTTGCATTGATTCAATTCAATCTCAATTGCGTTCGATATTTCATGTATTTAGTAATTGAATGGTGGCCAGAAACATCCAAAATAACAGAAAAATTGTCGAAAAAACATAACTTTTCCAAATTTGGACAATGTGATGAATTTTGCAAGAATTTGTGAATGGAAAACTGGAGATGATTCGGGTTTTATGATATTTCTACGCCACGATATTACTAAAATTTCGATGTGTTAATATCTATTTTGCTATGAATGCGACGCAAGTGTCGTATGCATGTTGCCAAGAGAGCCTGTCTCTGCCACGTTGATGCTTGGATTTCCCATATGTTCCGATTTGTTGAAGACATGCTGGATTTTTGAAGTCATGGTGGATTTTTGAAGTCACCGCCGTGCCTAATCTGGTGAGTTTACGATGTGATCTAGTGGTCACTTTGTTTGCGTGGTGTAAAGTGTACCATTTGTACACTTGACATTATTTATTATTTTTGAGCTGCACTCATCCTGTGAACGTCCACACACCTTCTTCGATGCACTCAAAGTTTTCTTCATCTCTGGACATTACTGTCTCCCATTACCTGCGTTCTTTTTATTGTATTTTCATAACGTTTAATTACGCTCTTTCTTTGTAATTTGCGTTCGTTCTAATGATTTGTTACGCAATGTTGCAATCGGGATTGAGATAATCTTAATTGAGTGTTTAAGCAACTAATGCTCTTGTTTGTTCGCAGAATGCAGGAACCGGAATGCGTACTCCGGACTTCTGAAGACCGCAAACTAACATCAGCGATACACACCGAGTCGACGGCCATTGCGGAAACTACTGTTGCTGCTGAAGATAAGGATGAAATTACTCAAGATACGGGGAAACCCTCCGAAGATGGAGGTCTTTCTAAGAAAGATCAAGTACGTGTTTGCAATGAGGAACAAATAGCTGGAAGCAGCAAAGAACTTTCTGAGAAAAACACGCTGGAGTCGAGTGAAAAAGAACTCGTTGTGGAGGAGGAAATCATTGATGGAGTAAATGAACTCGTCAAGAACGAAGAGCCTACTGAGAAGGAAGAACCCACTGAAGTAACAGAAAAACTTGCCGGGATTGCCGCTTGTAGTGAAATTGATGCACAGGGAAAGGTCTCGTCTCAGTTGAGCAAACTGCTTCCGACGAATGTCGATGAGCTTGAAAATCCGCAAAATTTTTTGAAACACGAGGGAGAAGAAGAGAGTGAGGATAATGTGCCAGCACTTGAGTCACGCAATGATGCCTGCCGCAACCTGGCGCCAGTTGGCAAAGTGCCTCAAGTTGATGTTTCACACTCAGATCCCTTACTTTATTCTTCAGTCGAGGGAAGTGAATCTATAGACAGACAGAACGTTTCACTCGACGAAACTGAAACAAACTTCGGTTCCCAATCTTCAGAAATGAATGTTCTACCTGTTGCTTTGGAAACTAATATATCGACTACTGAAAGAATCGTTTCGTTTCCGGCAAGTGAAGCAAATGTTTCGCTTGGAGATAATATCGAAACAGACGTTCCTGACAACTCTAAAGATAACGCTGCTCTGCGTGCTTTAGATACTCAAATTATGGACACTGGCTCTCAGGTTGCCAAATTAACCGACCTTATACCTGACAAGTTTAGAAAAATTGTCCATGAGTTGAGTAAAATTGTCGTCGCTCCAAACTGCGAATTTACTGGCACTAGCTCCCACATAGTCGAGTCAAACTGTCAGCTCGGTGTCTCGGGAGATGAACACGACGACACATTAGACAGATCACACGATCAGAATAGTTTATTTAACGGAATCGAGGCTTCAGGTTCCGTATCGTTGGAACCGAAATCGTTGGCTGCTGAATATAAAATTCACGATGAGTTTTCACATCTAGAAGATGAAGTCGTTTCCAATATGGATACAGAAAGTATAAATTTAGATCTTATGCAGAGTGTAAACGATCCCCATAATTTGAAG
The DNA here is from genome assembly GCF_000764305.2 of Hyalella azteca. Taxonomy (NCBI): domain Eukaryota; kingdom Metazoa; phylum Arthropoda; class Malacostraca; order Amphipoda; family Hyalellidae; genus Hyalella; species Hyalella azteca. The sequence continues at coordinate 10,177 of NW_025938374.1, read as the reverse complement.
AGAATTGCAACGGACGACTCACAAGTTATTTATGAGCCGCCAGAGTATCATCATAATGACCGAAGTGGTGCGCTTTCCGTTGATAATGGAGAGTTGTCAATGGAGGCTCAACCATCCCAAGAGGATGACTTTCGGCTAGATGCGGAGGAGGGCTTTTCTGGGCATTTGGAATCTACTGGCGAGAAATATTGTAATATCGAGAATGATCATAATGAAGAAGTGACTGAAAATGAAATGCATTCGGAGACTGATATTACCGTCAATACTTTTGATTTTGATGAAGAGACAGCTGTCGAAAATGATGAATCTAGCATTATGAACGAAGACTACGAGATGACTGGAGAACAAACTGAAAGCAAGCGGCCTAGGGGCATTAAACGTCAATTAGAGTCAAAATCAATCCCAGAAGCAGCTGAAATGGTCGCAAAAAAGTCGATGCCTGGCAAGAAAACGACCAAAAAGTCATTGCCCAGGTGTAAAATGACCAGAACTTACGTCTGCGAGTACTGTAATTTATCCACTCAAAATCCTCGTGATCATTTGTACCACATACGTGACGTACATTTCGAAGCCATTCACATCTACGAGTGCAAGTCTTGCCAGTACGCTTCTAAAAATTTCACGAAACTGACACGACACATGCAGATGGTGCACAAATTTAACCTCGAAATGGATGAAAGCGGCGTGAAACGTAAAATAAATTCTGCATCATATGAAGCTCCTTCACCGGCACACGTCAAGGAGTCTTTTATCATGGCCAGCAAAAAGCCCTCCAAGAGTGTTAGCAAATTGCAAGTGGAGGTTGAAGAGTCCGAACCTCTTCACGAGGACTTTGGAGAAGAAGCCGAAGAGGAAGTAGATGAAGTTTCCTCCAGAAAAGAAGACCAGAACAACCACTGCGATCATTGTGACTTTGTAGGCAAAAGCCAGAAGGCTTTGAGCAAACATGAGGAATCTTGCCACTTGAAACGCACTTTTTATCGTTGTTCAAAATGTGCGTACGCAACGCAGCTCAAAGGTCGCTATACAAAGCATATGAAATACCACCAGCTGCCCATCATTAAGTGCGACTTCTGTGATTTTCGTACGCCCTATCGGTGGAACCTGGACCGTCACTGCCGGAACCACACCGATGAGAGTGGAGAACACAAATGCCATCTATGTAACTTCACGGCTCAAATCAAGCAATCTCTCACAGTCCATGTGGCCAATCATCACCTCACGCCTGACCAAGTCAAGGAGCGGGATCAGAAGCGCACAATTGGAGCCACTGAATTAGGGGAATTCGCAACAGATGAAGAAGAACTTGAGCTCATGAAAATGGAGCGTGATGAGCATCCTGATGCTTTTCAGCTCGCTGATGGTCCTGACCAGAGTTTTACTGTGGCAACGCTTGACGTTAGCTGCCAGGAGGAGAGCAGCTCTCTGCATTATCCTCCTGACGATTTTGATGTCACTGGCGATTCAAGGAAAAAGAAACCAAAGATTAAAATGACCTTTAGAAAAATGAAGAATTCAAAAGACTCGCTTTCAACTCAAGAAATTAACGAGCGACATAACTTTGAAGAGGATTTTATCCATCCAGATGATTTCGTTCACAGGAACGGGAATGTTTACATGAAGAATTACAAGTGCGATCAATGCTCTTTCAAAGCGGCCTTCAAGAATGACCTTATTCGTCACGGCAAGAAAATGCATGACGCTCAATGTGAGGTGCCGCTACCTGCGGGTCGTAAAGTAACAAGGAGTACATCATCCGGTAACGTGTCTGTGGCAACTGACCCTGACTCTTCTAAAAACGAATCTCTGGAAGATTCAGACTTTACAGAATCGTTTTCGCCGGATTCCGTTAACGATGCTAACGATTCTGATATTGTCACTCACTCAAAAACACCAGAAGTTAGAGAGACTCGTAAGAAAGCAGCTTCAGATGACTTCAATGAGAAATCTACTACACCGAACGCACAAAATCTCGTGTGTCAATACTGCAACCACAACTCCAAGTGTCTCGCGGAGTCCGTGCGCCACGCAAAGCTTCATTTGAGCGTCAAAAATACACCTAGGGTGACTAGTTTATCGGCTAAGTGTCAGTTTTGTCAACTTCGATGTAGAACTACCGAAGATCTCTCATTCCATCTGAAAAAATGTCCTGAAGCAAGAAAAAATCAAATAATCGACGTTGCCCCTCGGAGATCGCGAGCTGAAGGTCATAAGAACGAGGACTCCGATGATGAAGATGATGCTACTGAGCAAACCTGCAAACCAGAATTGCGTGTTCAGCCTTTGAAAGAAGTTCACAGCAAAAGCCATTGCAATAACCGAGTCGCGAGTGACGACGAGGATAGCTCCAATTCTGCTGATGCTGACGACATGAAGCTGAAAATTGATATAAAGGAAGAAGAGATTGACGGGAAACATGACACAGAGTCTGCATCTACGTCAGAAGTCACTGCTAATCAGTACGAGGCTCTTGACGAATCCCAAGAAAAACTCATTGTAAACTCCGATGAGAAACCGGCTTCTGAAGGGAAAGGTTTTGTGTTCTCTAAAAGGGCGTATTTGTGTCCGCAATGCAAGTTTTGGTCTACGACTGCATCGCGTTTCCACGTCCATATTGTTGGTCACTACAACAAGAAACCTTACGTGTGTTCAGTGTGTCCTTATCGCTCCAACTGGCGCTGGGACATCACCAAACACATCAAGATTAAATCCGGCAGAGACAAGGCTCATTTAACTGCGGATGTTTTAATCACTGATGAAACTGGTGAGAAGAACTATGAAAAGTACGAAAAATATGTCTCTATTATTCAGCTAGACGAAACGCAGGCGTGCCGAACGGAGGGTGGCATCCCGCCGCGCAAAGGCCGTTTGAAGAAAGTGGAAAAAGAGTTACGGAGCATCGCGGATGACGGTGTCGAAGATTCCTGTGGGTCAACAAGCTCCACGCGATGCACGTCGGCCTCTTCACGCGATGACACGCCTGTCATGTCACCACAAGCGCCGTCAACTGGCGACACCTCACCCGCTACGTGTTCTTCGTCGCCACCGTCGAGCTCAGCATCGGCTAATCCAACTTTTAACGTGGCGCATGCAGATCATTTGTCGGGGCTAGTCTCCAGTGAATCTTCTCAAATCTCTCCTGGGAAAAAGACAGCTACTCAAAAACCAGGACAGTCGTCTCAACCAATGGTGTGCATCCCACTGAATGGCCCCATAGCGATGTCGACTCCCGCTTTCCCGGGTTTACCGCGTTTATTAAAAACTTCTCCGCTGCCTTGTTCATCTGCCGCTACGACTTTTTCTTCTTCCAGTGCTGTCTCTGTAGAGCCAACTGTCTTATCAGTTACTGCGCCTAGCGCCTCCATTAACTCTGCCGCATCTCTAACATCTCCCGTACTATGTTCTGCTCTTTTTCAGGATAAGAACTTGTCTAAGTTAGGTGGTAACGTTTCTGATGCTGCCGTTAACATGAAGTTTAGAAACAGCTTAGAACAAACGGCGGTTCTTCCTCCACTTTTGTTACCTCCCGTGCATGCGCATAAAAATGGCGACCTTTTTAAGCAGCCTTTCTCAAAAAATCCGAAGAATATGATGAAGCCGCCGCCTCTGCTTCCCGTTAAAAGCTCCTCACGTCTCCCTTCACCTTCGTCGTCGCCGTCGCCGAGCGTGTCCCCGCGAAGCCACAATGCAGTGAGCATCAGCACCTCCCGCTCCTCTGGTGGACAGTACCAAGTCATCGCTCCACAGGTGAGAAATTTATTGCGTTCACTTGCTAATAAACACCGTGCAAGGGTCTTATTTGTATCTAAAAAGTAGTGAGCTGGATAGAATTTCATAACATTTTATTCATGAAGGAGAATATATGTATGCCTGGGTCTCTTATTTGCGTTGCAGTCATTCAACATGAGGTTTCAAAGTAAGTCCATCCATGAAATACAGTATTGGAAGTTCTCTCTTATTTCAAATTAATTGGAATTTTTTTGTGGTTGAATTTCTTTTACATTTTTGTGGTGCACATTCTCAATTGATTTTGATTTGCGAATAAACCAAAACCTTTTACTCTGGTTTCTTCCAACTATAGGACGTTTTTTGTTCAAGTTAAAAAAAATTGTATTGAAAGGCTTAGTTTCTAATATTATTTAATGTAAAAATCTCTTTCTAAGTATTTGAAAAAAATTTAATCTTGGATGTAATGTCAAAGCTTGGGTTTTTCTTGGTTTGAATATAGTTCTTTGCTTTAGTCCTGAGTGAAACTAGCAGGTGTCTAATTTTCGAACGAAATAGCTAGCAAGATAACGTCGTGTATTTTTGTGCATATATTTTTGGCAATTTTCCTATATATTCCATATAGGTTTCGTTTCGTTTAACACGTTAAGTGCGGCACGAACCACCGGTATGAAATACGCCCTGAACACGACATACCATAGACGCACTTAACGTGTTATAAAAGAGCGCGGCTTATCGGAATGATTCATTCCGATAGCGCACGAAAACCCATAATTTTTAAATTGTAATGATCTGAAACCTAAAATGATTCAACGAAACTCAGTTTAGTTCTGCGGTCTTTACACGCTTTCTCACTCTTTCATTGTTTGGGTGACTTCGCAGAATTGCGGTCAGTCTGCCCAGAACGCGTTGAACACGTCGCTCCAGACCCTGCAGCTTCTGGCCTCCGGCTCTACCAGCGTCACGAAGCTCCCCGCCAAATCTCCCTCGTCCTCTCCTCTCAGCGGCAGATCGTCTCACAACACGAGTCCCGTTGGGGGAATGTCGGCACTCGCTGGAGTGCCATCGCTGAGTGGGTTTTCCCACTCAATGCCATCTACTAGTCCGATTATGTCTTCAATGGGTCCTGGAAAATGTCCGACCTCTTCCACTCTAAGCAACATCTTGTCGGGGGCCAGCGGGTCAACATCAGCAAGCATTTCAAGTCTCGTTGCTCTTGCGAACGCCGTCAACTCAGCTGGTGTCCACGGTCTGCCCGGAGGCAACCGCCTGTCACTGTTGAATAATCTGCCGTCGGCACAACTCGCTGGACTGCAGGGAATCAAAGACTCGCTGCCTCCTCAGCTGCTCGCCGGGCTCTCCAGCGCCAACGCCAACGACCCGGCCAGCAAACTCGCTCTCCAGGTGAGAATTATTTCAGGTCTCGTCATGTTTTTAGTTTTTATACTGTGCGAAACTCGCGATTTGAATTCAAATGCTTTAAGTACTTGTAATTAAGGCTTGGAATAGTATTTCTTAATACCCATAGAAAGAATCCGCCTCCAATCCTTGTTCTTCGCTGAACGGTTCGTCTTCGGTTCTCGTCGTGGCAACTCTTGAACTTTTCCCACACCTTATTGGTGGATTATTTATTGGGTAAAGCTCGGTTGAATGCATGGGTACTGTTTACCCAATAGGTATTAAATAAGCACTTTTTCTCACTAAAAGTCGTGGCGCCGCGGGAGCAATTTTCATTGATTTACCCACATCACCGACCCGTGTATTGACACCTGTGCTGGATAAATGTTTTAAATCTTGCAGTGAATATTTCAAATACGACTTTTCCCGACTGAAATTTTCAATAAGGAGCGCAAACCTTGCGTGTGCCGCCACTCGCTAAGGGATGATGTTTTGAGAATTTTTTACTAGTTGTGCGATTGTTTATTTCGTACACAGCGACGAAATCTCTATTGTAAAGTGCGTTTTTGTCGTACTGTACAAGTCGCTATGTGATCATTACTGCAATGTTCATCTATGATAATTTATTATTTGTTAACAGGAGTGCTGTAAGTAATACTTGTTATTTTTAACGCGAAAAGGGGCCGCGTTTTCATCGTACTGTGATATGATTAAACTAAGCTGAAGTAGAATCACATCTGTGAAGGAATGGATTAATTTGTGATAAAAGTTCAGCTTGTGTGCTAACATTAGTTAGTGCACTATTTATTGCATGAATGAGGCCGAGTAGTGGGTTGATAGTGAAAATTTTGGGATTTTTAACTAACTTCTACGAACTAGTGTGCTTCTCACATTATCTTTTTATTATGGATGGAAATTGAATGCTCTAACCAACTAATAAGTGCCCTTAGTGTGCCACGATTCATGACGTGAAAAATTAATATTCACAATTTTTCCGTTAATATTGCCAGAAAGATGTTCTATTAATAACGCATCGTCTGCATTTTTAGTTTGAATTTCAAATTTCTAATTTAAAACTGATTATTAAATTCGTAATCTAAGTTCTGAAATGGTTTTGGTATATTTATTATATTATTAACGGTAGCTCCTGAAACTTCGCGGCATCCAACAGTACATTATAGAGAGGCAATTTTACGCGGCACTTATGTTACATATTATCTGTTGGAATCTGCATATAAATCTTTTAATTATTCATTCACTCGACAGTTTTTTTGCGCATGTCAACTCGACTGAAATAATGGATTGCTTTCCTGGTTAGTCATGCAGCGTATCATTTTGTCACTTTAAATCTACTGGCAGCGCTACTGTACAAATTCAGAAGACAAGCTATAGGCAAGTGGGAAGCTGTGAAATCGGCGTGTGAAAGAGCATTTCTCAAGCTCAAACAATTCACGCGAGCGGATCGTGCGTCTTGAGTATGCAATGAAATTCAATAGAAGTTCTTCGAAAGAAGCTGGAAAGTTACCGTATGAGATAATAAATTTACAAAAATGTTAACATATGAGGTTATCCAAAATTCAGTTGCGGTATTGAAATGATGCCTCTTGATGAGCATTTGCGGTGGAGTCCAAGCTGGGCGTATGGCTCCAAGTTTGACGTGTAAGACAAAATGTAATGGGTTTTTGGTGCCCAATAAGGAAGCATTAATGGGCACATTCTCCCGCAGATGAGGCTCTTGGTGTGGCTCAGTCTCATCAACAAAGAGGCTCAGAAGAAGAAGGTAACCGACCTGTCTGTCTCTGTCATTAATAATTAATTGTCTTCCTCACTAAATGTCCTCACATCTTTGTGTGTTCGCCCTCAATAATAGCCTGCTGCAAATCCATCCTGCTTTTGGAGTCCCATAAATCCTCGCTTTCTATCACCGTTTGCAATGGCGACCTAAGGATAGCCTGGCTTATATTACCTGGTCGTTTCCTATAGTGCGCACCTTTTATTTTTAGTGTTGTATTGCTATGCGTTATAGCGGGTAACGACGCTCGGTTTACGCCAGCTTATCGTTGAAGCGTTTTTGGAATGGCTGAGCTTACTAATAGTTTCTTAATCTGCACCCTTATGCGTGTTTTGCACTGTGCATCCCTGTTGACGATTATTTATTCGAACTGGTTGGACTCACGTTTTCAATCCTTTATTCACCCTGAGTTTGTATACTCTTGCTGAGATTTGAGGAGCGTGTGTATTTTTATGTGTAGTTAGCTGTGCATAACTTCACAATGTAAATATCGATCTCACGATTGATTCGTGAGATCGATGATGCATGTTTCTGTTGATTATTCACAGCTGTAGATGATTTATGTGAATTCTAATTATTTTCGTTGCTACAAGAAAGCGTGAAAAAAAAGAAAAAAACAAGAAAAAAAAGAAAAATTTGAACAGTAGCGAGGTTTCGAATAAGCGCTTCTCTGTGAACAAGAGACAGGCGCTTTAAGCAATAACGTGCCGTCTTATTCCGCAGCTCGACAACATTAATTTAAATGTTTGCGTTGACATGAAGTCCGTATCGCTGGTAAAAAAATCAGAGCATTATGAACTGAACGACTTTTTCAAGGGTTCGCAACTCATTCTGGACCGCTACAAAAAATGTATAAAAGCCAGCTACCACACGCATCTCCAACGTACCGTACTCTTCGTCAAATGTCGAATTTATTGAGAATTACTCAGAGTTAAGATAGGTACATCTCCCGTACGTACAGTTTTGATCTGTATTTTATTGTCCATTTGTATACATCGCTTTTAAATATTCTCTTTTGCATGTTTGTTTTCTATGTAACGCAAAATTTTTGTTTTCTGCTAAATTCTTTTGCATTTTACAATATCCTCCTTCCTGGTTCGTCACTGGATGAGTAGTATTGTGTGCACCTAATTTCTATAGGCCAAATAAATAGGATTGCATTAGAGTTTCGGTCATTATAAAAATTTATTTATTGGCACTCATATTTTTAGAGAATTTCATCCTCCAGGCTATTCATTACTTCCATTACCAGCATTTTATGTGCAGTAAATATCACGCAGAGGTGTCGGCGTCGTAAACCTGGCCCAATTTTTCACATTATCGCGATAAAAGCGTGTGTGCGTGTGTTTTTTTTATGCTACCTGCTGTCATGCGCTGTTTATTGTGCAACATTAGCGCCACAGCTTTATTTTTTATCGTAAAAATATGTTTCCCACAGTAATTAACTACATTTTGGTTTTACTCAAATCAGCAGCAGCAGCAGCAGCAGCAACAACAACAGCATCTACAGCAACAAATGCAACAATTGCAGCAAAACCAACCTAAGAAGAAGAACAAGAGCAACACGTCGTCGGCAAAGCTCCCTTCATCGTCACCTTCGTCAGTCTCGTCGTCCCCTACAGCCTGCGGTGGGAGCAGTGGGGAGGGGCTGCCCCCCGCGGAGGAGGAGTTCCCTCCCCCCCAGCTGGTCCTGGATCATCAGGGCAACCCTGAGTGGAAGTGTGCCGCTTGCAACTTCAGGTACGTAATTAAAAAATCTATATTGGAATAAAAATGAAAATCCTTCGTGTAAAAATATGCATTTGTTAGAGGTAGGACCTTAAAATGTCGTATAAATAAATCGTTTAAAATAGAAGTTAATGATCCTTCCGCAGGTTTAACTTCAGCTTGTATGTGCTGCATGTGACGTCGAAAATTTGATAAATTCCGAACGCATTATTTTGGGATGTTTATAGTTTTGATGCAGTCATTTAACCATCGTTCTTCTTCACTTATTACAAGTCCTATCACTAGTTCCTAACTTTTTGAATTTGATAATAACGTAGGAGTCTTATTTCTCCTTCACATAGGCTGTCGTAGAAGTTTTACGAGCTGACTTGAACAAAACTGCATCGTTGTTTCTATTGCAATTACAATTGTTTTTAAGAACACACAATTTTTTCGAGCGCTTGTTTTTATAAGCTATCCTGTTGCCACTGAGACCTCATGAGAAGATTGATGTTTTTTGTTATTACGATCTCCGTCTTGTTACTAAGTCACACTCATTACACGTTATTAGATGTCAAGAGGTTTGCTGTTTGTTGTTGTCTCGAGGGTCATGTTTTCACCGTGTCACTGTGTTCGCTAACGCCGTTTTTTTAATAAGATAACGTGCAGATCCTTACATGCACCGTGTTGTTACTACTGAGTCGCCGTGTTCTAGAGCACCGTGTTGTTACAGAGTCGCCGTGTTCTAGAGCACCGTGTTGTTACTACTAATACTCCGTGTTCTCGAGCACCGTGTTGTTACTAAGACACCGTGTTCTAGAGCACCGTGTTGTTACTGAGTCACCGTGTTCTAGAGCACCGTGTTGTTACTGAGTCACCGTGTTTTAGAGCACCGTGTTGTTACTAAGACATCGTGTTCTCGAGTACCGTGTTCCTAATTTACCGTGTTCTAGAGCACCGTGTTGTTACTAAGACATCGTGTTCTCGAGCACCGTGTTCCTAATTCACCGTGTTCTAGAGCACTGTGTTGTTACTAAGTCACCGTGTTCTCGAGCACCGTATTGCCACTAAGTCCCGTGTTTTCCTGAGAACTAACATATGTTTTGCCACGGCAGGGACAGCGATCGTGGCACGGTAGAGCAGCACCGCAGTCTGGCGCACGGCCGCAGTGTCGTGTCGCTCCTACACGCCGTGCACCGCTGCGACGTGTGTGCTTTTGCTGCCGGCACCAAGCGGCATGTTCAGGTATATATTTTTAATATAACGTATAGGTCAATATTGTGTGTATAACGTATAGGTCAATATTGTGTGTATGACGTACAGGTTAATATTGTGTGTATAACGTATAGGTCGATATTGTGTGTATGACGTACAGATTAATATTGTGTGTAAGACGTAAAGGTCAATATTGTGTGTATGACGTACAGGTTAATATTGTGTGTATAACGTATAGGTCGATATTGTGTGTATGACGTACAGATCAATATTGTGTGTATGACGTACAGGTCAATATTGTGTGTATGACGTACAGGTCAATATTGTGTGTATGACGTA
>NW_025938373.1:0-1004 GCF_000764305.2 Hyalella azteca | reverse complement strand
AAGAATGAGAATCAAACGTTGATTATAAAGTCGTAATTATAGTACCTGCAGCATTTAGTAGAACTTTTTATTGATCCTCCGAATCAACATGGAAGCGAGAAAAGTCGGAAGCTCGACTATTGAGATTTTGCATGACTTTAAAATCAAATGGATGTATAAAACCAATTATAACCCATATTAGATTTGGAATAATAAAATCACTTGGGCTTTGCCATCACATTAGATTTTATTTCATGTTCTTCCATTAAATAGTGAGCAGCAGTTATAATATCAACATAGTTTCCATATTTTCCATAGTTCAAATAAAGTTTGAATTCGAAGGCACGCATCTATCAAATTCATTCGTCGCCGGAGAGTGAACAGGACGAATCAAAAAATACGTATCTAGCTTCATTCGTCGTCGGAACGTCTAGCTTCATTCATCGTCGGGACTTCTATAGCTTCATTCATCGTCAGAACGTCTAACCTCATTCATCGTCGAAACGTCTAGCTTCATTCATCGTCGGAACGCTATCAGCATGAAAGCAATGAAACTGATCACTGCGACTGCAGCAAAGCTGGCGTAAAGTATAAGCACGATATACAGTGGTGGTGGTGGTTGTTTTTTTTTGGAAAGTGACATCGCTTTGAACGGTCTGAAATTGGAATCAATGAATAAGATTAAAATAAACATCCGACTTTACAAGTAATCTTTTTGCCAAAATTTCGTTCGAATATTTTGAAATTATCGACTTGGAAGTAACACCTGAATGAGACAATAATCAATGTAAGTGGTTCATTTATTGTACGACTGATTTTAAACTCCAAATATCGAGCTATAGTAATTTTTGCATGCGAGAGCGATCTTATAAAAAGCGTATTATTGACACTTACATTGTTACCAGCGTGCATTCCACGTGGTCTAGGTTTCGATGATTGTCTCTCATGCCTCGTGTTTCCATACCACGCATGGTTCACGTATGATGGCATTTCGTAGGGAACAGGCATACAATCGTTGCCGTGGC
>NW_025938372.1:0-6307 GCF_000764305.2 Hyalella azteca | reverse complement strand
CCACGCTGTATTGTGTTGACTGTGCTGTGTTGTTTACCACGATGTATTGTGTTGACTGTGCTGTGTTGTTTGCCACGCTGTATTGTGTTTACCGCGCTGTAATGTGTTTACCACGCTGTATTGAGTTGACTGTGCTGTGTTGTTTACCGCGCTGTGTTGTGTTTACCGCGCTGTGTTGTGTTTACCTTGCTGTGTTGTGTTTACCGCGCTGCGTTGTGTTTACCGTTTGTGCCGACATCGTGTGCCGTGTTTACACCGCGCCGTGACGAGCTTACCACACCGGCCGTGTCGTGTTTACCACACCGTGTTGCATTATTGTTTACTCAGCGGTGTTTGTGTTTACCGCACGATGTCGTATTCATCGCCCAAGTCGTATTTACGGCTATTTGCTGCATTTACCGCCATGTCGCATTTACTACCGCGCCGCTGGGTTGTCTGCATCGAAAAGAAAATAGAGAAGCTTTGTAATGTACGGGGCTGGTTTTCCTGGCTTCATTTTAGGCGAAACGGAAAGTGCGCGCCAAAACCGGACGCTTTTTCTTCTTATTCTCGGGTTGTTTTTCATGGTTATTGAGCGCAGCGCAGCTGGGCACCATTAAATGATCACTATTGAGACGTAAACAATGAAGGCGAGAACGAAGATCGTTAAATGGAACGCAAACAAAGGAAACGCGTCGAGCGAAATGAGGGGCGCTAAAGTCTGTGCTTGTGGGAGAGCCAAGAGCTGTGCAATGATAGTGCAGTGAGTGTGCATTGTGCAATGAATGTGCAATGTATGTGCAAAGAATGTGGACTGTTCAACAAATGAGTACGTAGTTCAGTGAGGGCACAATAAATGCGAATATAAGTAATCAATGTGCTTAAGGGCCATGTTGCTGTGTGAGATAACGAGTAAAATTTTGTAGGGCCACATTCACAAATTTTTCTTTAAATTTTAGCAAAATGGTGTTAAAATGGTGTTACTTTTTTTAATGAATCATAGTGCATTGTGCAATGAATGTGCAAAGAATGTGGACTGTTCAACAAATGAGTACGTAGTGCAGTGAGAGCACAATAAGTGCGAATAAAGTATATGATCAATGTGCGTATTTTTCATTAAATTTTAGCAAAATGGTATTACTTTTGTGAATGAATCACATGCATCCTTTGAACGTCAGCAAGACCATTCATAAGCCAATCATTTCGTTTAGAATTGGAACAAGCATGATATCTGCACACTATCACATCGTTATTATAATTTTATAATCATAATTTTCTAGAAAATTCACATTAGCCAAACTGTATATTAATTTATACCTCTAGAAGAACCTGACTGCAAGACGTTAAAGCAATAAATTTTCGCTAATTTTCCGATAAGCTCTGATAAAACACTTGCAGTTCGTCATGTCGGCCAATCAAGCAGCTGTTTCGTCGCAGTAACTTATCAGAAGTCAGCCACAAAATGACGATTAAAAAACTCGGTGGGATATTAATTAAAATATTAACACCAGGACACATGGCACGTCTCGTAGCACCTTTCGCGTACTTCTTAATAAAAGCCTGACAACTCGCGCCGAACTTATTCGATAATAAACCGCCCAAATGAAAACAACCAACATCTTAACCGAAAACAATAAGGTTTTCGAGAGTTTAAAATTAATAATACGTTCATTTTCATGCTGAAAAGCAGTGCGCTTCAATCTGTTCTCAATGAATCTCTGGAGACGCTGCAATTCTATCCGTAATTACGCCGCTGCAAATCGCTGTAGGAATTGTTGCCACTGAATACAGCCGTGTGAAAAAATCAAAGATAGATCTGAATTTAAACGGAATACGTTTGTATAGCCAAAACATATATGGTCGGATTTTATTTTCTGTAGGAGCAAAACAATTTTAAAAAGATGGGATACATTTTCAGGAGAATCCAAATTAATATATATATGGCATAGGCTACAAATGGGTTGCATTCCTTTGCACTTGGAGTGTGGGGTGTGGAAAACATGGGTAATGAGGAGGATAACTGATCGTAAATTTTAGCTTTCAAATAAAAACAAAATTAACAATAAAATCCTCAGAACCGAAGCACGAAAAAGAATGAAGACATATCAAACACGTATAACAGTAGCAAAACATGAATAAAACCAAAAACTTCGCAAATAAACGCACGACTTCATAGAGACGAAAGGCTAAGAGATTCCTAAGCTCCTCTTCACATTGCCCCTGTATAAGACACGTGAACTGAATCACCGGCACCTCAAGTCACAGGCTTTATATAAACCCGAACGACGGCAAGAGTGTGAGCATTCAACACAATGATTGTACATGTAATTAATGATATATTCAATAATGCCGATTATTCATTCTTTCACACTAAATTTTCAAGGAAGGGTAAGAAAATAAGCATTTCGCCTCAAACTCAGCAGCCATAAGCTCCACAAACGCGGCCTCAGAAGCAGCGGCGGCCACTCAAATGTTGCGTCTCGGGCCGGCGAGTTTAGCGTCGATCTCGTCCGGCCTACGAGCAAATTTACCTGGCGTAAGTAGGCACTTTTGGGCCCGTGTGAGAGGCCTACAAAGGGCGTTGTGAGGTGAAGAATAGGGGTGTTAAGAGCCGTCTGAGGTGGTGTTAAGAGCCGTCTGAGGTGGCGTTAAGAGCCGTCTGAGGTGGTGTTAAGAGCCGTCTGAGGTGGTGTTAAGAGCCGCTTGAGGTGGTGTTAAGAGCCATCTTAAATGTTTTTTGGAGCCAGTAACAGAGGGATTTAGAACAAGCTAAAAATTTAAAAATAATCATTTCCATGCAAAAATACCGGGATACTCACATTGGGTTAGACGAATTCCAGTAGAGTTTGGTAGATATGACGAGCCCAGCTGTGCGATGTACAGCCAGCTGCAGCACGTACAGCTGTAACACGTACAGCTGCATCCAATGCATCCTCACTATCCCTGCGCACCACCCTACTTACAAGACCGTATTAATAAACTTATTTGCACTTGATTAAAGGTGCTTCTGACTCACTATACGCAGTCGACACTCTTACGTTCTTGCCTGCACATGAAAGTTATAAGAAGCACTTGTGAACCAAAACTGCCGTAACCGTATACATTTTGCATACAGTAAATGAATTAATTAGCAACTGATAACTGATTATTTATGCCGTTATAAATCCACTTTATGATCACCTGTAAATAATTCAAACAATTTCATTGTTGATTATCATCAGATAATATTATTACAACTTAAGTTTAATTAATCTACTGATCTATAGGTTTATTTCAGGTAAACAATATATATCTAAAATAATAAACTAATTACATTCTTGCACAGATTCTCAATTAGTCTTCAATATGTTGAAAATTTGCTTCATCAAAAAAAAATAAATAAATAAAAGAAAAAAATACAAACTTCAAAGCTTTATTACAAATTACGTACAAATATCACTGATACCTCAAAAATATCACTGGTTACATCACATCACAAATATCACGAAAATCACTGACATCACATTCCTCGAACATCGCACGCATCCGTTCTCTAACATCACAATTCACAAAATTTTGAGTTATAATCAGTATCAGAAACATCAAAACATCATCTAAATATCATGTTAACGTCAAAAGTATCTTCAACATCACTAATACTTCACCAGCATCACAACATCGCTGGCACGTCACAAGCATCACTTCAATACCATCACTGATATTACTGTCACCATCACTGAAACATCACAACCATCACTGAAACATCACCACCATCACTGAAACATCACCACCATCACTGAAACATCACCACCATCACTGAAACATCACCACCATCACTGAAACATCATCAACATCGCTGAAACATCACCAGCATCAAAACATCGCTGGCACGTCACAAGCATCATATCATCAACGTCACTAATGCTACTGTCACCGCAACATCACTGAAACATCACCATCATCACTGAAACATCACCACCATCACTGAAACATCATCAACATCACTGAAACATCACCACCATCACTAAAACATCACCACCATCACTGAAACAACACCACCATCACTGAAACATCACCAGCATCACTGAAACATCACCACACACAAACATCATCACTGAAACATCATTCAAACGTGGCCTTCGTTTCAGAAATTTTTACGCTAAATTGATGGTCGTCGCCTTAGGCCACGTAGCCGCCCCATCGAAGCCAGCCTCGTTGAGAATATTTGATTAGATCTCAACATATGGTCTAATTGACCCGATAATTTTATACAAAGAAGCCCTCGTGTTCAATTGCTGTTCCGCAGGGTCTAATATAGGTTACATTTGTAGGTTTCAGTTTATTTGAGGTTTATTAATTGGTTATGTGTGAGGAGGGGGAACTGCGGTATATTGAACATGACTGCAGAGCGGTATGATCATCATGAATGCTAGGAGGTATGACGAGGCAGTCATAGTAACGATGATGTATTCATTCAAAAAGCTTTCAGAAAACAAACGTAGCGCCTTGTATTTCCTGCTTCCGGTTCGGGACTGATAATATTTCTGGTATTAGTTTATTTTCAGTTCGGGTTCCCCTCCTTACTTCCTTCTTTAATTTTTTGAACCACTAAAGAGCATTAATACAATCAATGTAGAGGCACACAAATATCAACTCAATTTATCTATACCTCTTTCCAATCTTTTTTTCTATCAAAACTTCCGCTCATTACACCCCTTTTCTTCTTCCTCATGCGCCAGTCTCGTAGTTTCACTTTCCCTCTCCCCTCTTCATTTCCCACTCTTCCTATCTTTCTCCCCTCTTCCCCTTGGGCCTTCCACTCTTCCCACAATTCTCCCCTCTTCCTCCCACACTATCCCCTTCCTGGCTTCCTCCCTCCCCCCTCCCATTCTCGCAGCCTCCCCACCACTCGACGCTTCGCTGCAGCAAATTGAAGAGATGAACCAACACCGTAATTATGCGCGCAGCAATTGCACTGCTTGCCTTACTAGCCTCGCCTGCAGTGCTGGCAGCCTTACTAGCCTCGCCTGCAGTGCTGGCAGCCTTACTAGCCTCGCCTGCAGTGCTGGCAGCCTTACTAGCCTCGCCTGCAGTGCTGGCAGTATAGGTAACAAAAGTCTAAGAGAGAAAGTGTCTGCCTTACACGTGGTCATCCAATCCTTGTTTTCGGGTTAAAGAATTAACCTATTAAGCTACAATATATAATATTATTATTAGTATTATATATACATGCGGGAGCATCATATTCTCTCCCCGGATAATGTAATTGCACTAACGACGCCTGCAGAGTTGGTGTAACTGCACTAGCGACGCCTGACGAGTTGGTGTAACTGCACTAGCAACGCCTGCAGAGTTGGTGTAACTGCACTAGCAACGCCTGCAGAGTTGGTGTAACTGCACTAGCGACGCCTGACGAGTTGGTGTAACTGCACTAGCAACGCCTGCAGAGTTGGTGTAACTGCACTAGCAACGCCTGCAGAGTTGGTGTAACTGCACTAGCGACGCCTGCAGAGTTGGTGTAACTGCACTAGCAACGCCTGCAGAGTTGGTGTAACTGCACTAGCAATACTACGGACGACGATTGCGCGGAACATCTGTCACCAAATGTCTTTCAAGCGAGAGAGAAAATTAAAAAAAACGTTGCAGGCAACAGTTCCGTTCAGGTATTTTCGGTTGCAACAAAGTTATGGTCAGTTATGGTCAATGTATATTTAGGGGTTACGATGGGCTCAGAAGTCTATGATTGCTCTCAAAGGATGCGATAGTCTTGGTCTAATCGGTTCCTTTTTAGATCAAAAAGTCTGGAAGGAACAGTTGGGTTTTCGCAATGTGTTTAAATTATTATGATTTTAATTGTTAAATCCAATCATTTCATACCATACTAAGTAAAAAATGATACATCGTCTGCATCTGATCGGTTAAATAAAGATTGAAATCAATGTCTCATCTAGTATTTTACCCATAAAAGGCTCATTTGTTCACTTCGAATATCAATGAAGGGATAGGATACCTGGACTCATCAACTGGCTGGAGTTCAGGTCGATATTGAGTGCTGGTGAACGGCGCTGAGTGAGCAGTCGCGTGTGCGTTCAATCACGATTGCATGACAGCAGGAGCGTTCAGTGAGGGCTGAGTCGCTGCAACACCGGCGAGGGTTGCAACGAACACGGCTTGCTGGTATCGGGGTTGCAAAATTGTTGACCTGCAGGTGTGAACGTAGGTTGCAACACCCGCCAAACTGCAGGTATGAACGAAGGTTGCAACACCCGCCAAACTGCAGGTATGAACGTAGGCTGCAACACCCGCCAAACTGCAGGTATGAACGTAGGCTGCATCACCCGTCAAACTG
>NW_025938371.1:0-467 GCF_000764305.2 Hyalella azteca | reverse complement strand
TCACTTGTTTGGCTTGTTCATTCAATTTGCACTCTCTTTTACTGACTTCACTGAACTGAACTGAAATTCGGTTATTCTCTGGCACGGATCATAAAGAAAAATGCGAAAAGAGTTCCGAAAACGGCACAGTAAAAGGTTAAAAATTTAGAAATTTGGGACCACGAGCACGAGAGTCCGCTCTCGACCACGGCTTAATGGAGAAAGCTATGGAGAAATATATGTTCAGACTTGAAATGCCTAGCACCATATCGGACCCGGTGGAAGTCTAGTAGCTATTTAAAGTTATCGTCAGTCCTGAAAAGATCCGGTCAAAGGACCTGTTTTTAGATCTCGTGTGGACAAGTCACGAAAAGTTCAAAAATCGGCGACAGGCCACATCAGGCTTACTTTTTAGTGCCGACATAACTTTGTTATGTTATTTAAAATGCAGGAGTGCAAACCACCTTGTTCGCGTGGGAGTTTGTTGA
>NW_025938370.1:0-3270 GCF_000764305.2 Hyalella azteca | reverse complement strand
CACACCTTCAAATCCATAGCTACCGTTTCATTAAAGGTCTTCGCCATGGACAGGGCAACAACAGGTCTTGGACGCTGTTTCTTGTATTTAATACAAGTTTCACAGTTCTGCGTCACATTTTCGACGCACTTTAAGAGCGCAGGGTCTCCCAGTTCCGCGTCAGTCAGCAACCTCTTTAGTTTTTCTCCTGATGGGAGTGTAAATTGCCTATGTAACTTCAAAGCAACCTTACTTTTGTCATGCGAGTCAACGTCGTTCAATAAAATGCACTCAATTCGTGTCTGCGAAGGAGGAGAGCAGATGGGTAGAGTGTAATGACCCATAGTGGTAGAATCAAGTATTTCACATGTTTCACATGTCATTCAAATTAATTGTTTGACATGTCATTAATTAATTCTAAGTTTCACATGTCATTCAAATTAATCACCATTCCAGCTCTCTTCATGGATGACCTACTCAGCAGCAGAGGAATGTTAGAATCGACAATGTCAGTCTACACTTTCACAGCCATGCCGGCCAATACACATGGGAGTATGACGCACCGTGTGACTTTCTTGCGTTGACCGTCCCCGAAGCGATAAACCGAAGCACTAGTCTCGGTTCTAACTTCTGATTGATTTTTTTTTATCAGGATCTGTAAGAGTTTCCATATAGCAACGTAACCACTGTTCACCACACACAGTCTTTGAGCAACCCGAGTCCAAAAGAACTTTTCCAATAGTTTCACCTAAGAGACTGTCCATTTTCACATCCAATGCATCACCAGCGGCCATTAGGGTAATCTCTACTTCTTCATCGTGTTCGTCGTAGTAGGGCTGGTCGCAATCATCACCGTAGAGCACTGAAGAAGTATGACGCTCAAAGGCATGAGGACAGGCTTTGGCCTAATGCATTCGAGAGTAACAAATGGCACAAACTGAAACTGATCCGTCAGGATTAAACGGATTATTTCTACTGCAGGTAGAACGGTTACTTCGTGTAGGAATTGAGTCTGGGCGGTAACTAGCAGCACCTCGGTATGTAGGCCGCTTACCATACCTCCTTGACCGACCACGTGCGCGACTACTACCGTAAACAGAGCTTCATTCTCACGAACAGGCTCGACTTTCACGATTTCGGGAGAACCTGTTTCTTCTCCAGTCAATAAATGGCCACTTTCGGCGAACAGTTTCTTCAATGTTGCTCGCATGTATTCAAAGGTCATCTTTGGTGTAGTAGACAGTGCAAGCTGGAAATGTACATCACTCAGACCACAACTCTTGAGCAGCCTACATGCAATTACTGCATCGGGTAGTACAACCTTACATTCTTCAAGTTTGTGATGCCGTAGATCAAACTCACCTAGGTATTCGCTATGGAACACTTTTTAGAACGGCGGTTATTTTCACAGGCCAAGTAAGTGCTGAAGCATTTCCAATTTTCATCTTCCTCTAATACACGGTCTAATTTATCCAACAACTTTTTCATACCATCATCTCCTATAATTTCATTCACTGAAAGCTCCGATGAAGCATTCCGGGCTCTGCCGGTCAATGACAAATCGCAATGTAAACAAGAGTAAACACGCAATGGCGTGTTTACTCTTGTCTAAATACGTGAAAATAGTCCACAGCTCCACATCCTTTTTCCACTGATCATAATCACCATCTTCTTAAAACACAGGAGGACCTTTAGTAGTAACGGCTCTCGCTGAAGCCATTTCGCACGCTCTGCTACCAATTGTTAATAGCACACGCTCGCAAGATACTCACCCTATCATGGTTCACGCTAGACTCCTGTCCCCAACAGCATTGCCGCCAACTTGCGTCACGTTACAGCCAGCCCACGCCACGTAGGCTACCGGCGCTCCCCGAACCAATCAGCGCGCAGCACAAAGCCAACAGCACAAAGCCATCTCACGACCGAACAAGTGTGACGTCACAACCACTCAGCAACACCAGCAGACCAATCAGATATTAACAGATGCATTGATTTTTTGGCATATTCTTCTCTTTTTCAATAAATTTTACTTATTTGGCTCCCTTGAACAATTTAAATATACAAAATACGCCAGCCTAAAAATTTATCTCCTCCTATAATTTTCAAGTTACAGAATTGAGAGATATACCATTCGATTCATAAATCAAGCTCTAGCGATTCACCAATTAATTTTTTATTTCGTTATAGTTCGGATTATATTTTGCAAAAAGAAGGGAAGGGGAGGTGAAAATCGAGCAACACCCGAACCCCCCCACCCAAACAAATATGAATTTGGAAAAATCTATTGGTGAATCGCTAGATATGGTTTTTACGAATCGAACGATATGTCTCTCGATGTCGTAGCGTGTTAATTGAATGAGGAGATAGACATTGAAAAGACCCTCTTTTTGCCGTTTTCATTGAATCCACGTGTTCTTTCATTTTTTATAAAAAATGTACACGAACAAAAAGGTCTTAGATTTCTGTTTTACATATGTGTACCAAGTATCAAAATGATCCGTCCATAATTAAGAAAGTTTTCTTTTTTAGTGAAACGATCCCCTTACAATGAAACAAGAACAAATAACGTCGGCAGAATTATTATTTAATAGTTTAATGTCAGCATCTCTTCGGTACTATAATTTATTTGTAATTATGTTACAATTTTTTCACGTCAATTGCTTACTGCTTTTCTAGCCAAGCTAAAATTTCTCCTCGTATTAGATATTAATCTTACCTGATAACATTCTGACTATTTGCCTGGCGCATTTATAAAATTTAACTTGCGTTTACATTTGCAATAATGGATTTTCTAAGTCCAATCGAAGAAATATTAATATTACCCATGGCAGTCTAACTTTGAACTATTCTTTCTATTTGCTTGTGTGCAGCGTCACAGACTATATCCAAACCTACTTACTGAACAACCTCTGAAAACTCAGTTTAGTCGACATAACAGTATCTTATGGAATCTAATTTAATCCTTATTTGTTCCGTTGCTTTACTGTATGTCTTTGGGATGGTAGCATGAGCTCGGCTGTCTTCTAAAATTCAGTGAAAATAATGGTGAACCTGGAGCCTGCCATCTTGTGCGGGCCATCGCCCGGTCTTAGAAAAATTAGGCAATTGTCGATGGATGCCTCGCCATCAAATGATCGTCGTCTGTTTAGTTTAAAAGTAGGATGGTTGGAATAAATTATTGATGACAATTTTCCCACTGTGTGTAAAGAATGTAGAATGTCTGTCATGTAGAATGTCTGTAAAATGGCAATAAATTCGCAAATTAAAAAGAGAGGATTGCGAAATCTAATT
>NW_025938369.1:0-1432 GCF_000764305.2 Hyalella azteca | reverse complement strand
ACGCAGATTTGGCCTACCGGGCAATTGACTTCCAAAAGAGGCTGGTAAATAGAAGCAAAACACCCTACGTGGCCGACTTGCTCCTGATTCACCCCTAAGCCGAATATAGTTCCTCTAAAACGACCTTAATCGGCACGAAAATTTTGACAGGGTATATTCCATAAGTTTAATGCCGCAACTCTAAGTGTATATGTTCTGGTGCCGCAACTTTGGGTGTATTGTTCTTTAGGGAGCGTGTGAATGCGGATATTTCAACCGGCATAAAGAGCTAGATATCATTAATTATGAACACCAACCCTTTGTAATAGTTTTGATTTTTCCATGCACGGAGAAAGATACAACTTTCTGTTTGTCCCCGAGCAGCGACGCTCTTCGTCAGCAGCTTCCGCTCAGAAGAACAAAATTGCTGCCATTGTATGGGGCAGCTAGGTAAATGCTCCGCCGCAGGACTGGGGTGCTTTACGCTGTCTCCTGATTTGCTGCACCTCGTAATATTTACTTGTTCCCACCACGGCAGCTCAACGTCGTGATGAATGGGAGGATGAATGAGACCAAATTTTTTTGCCTGAACAAGCATTCGGTGTGACTCGGTTCTTTCATTATTCCAATTGAAAGAGGCTGAGCAAAATAAATGCTCCAATGCTCCTAAAAATATTCAAAATGCTGAACAGAGCGTTCTTTTAAAACACGAAAAATTGTTAGTGATAATAACTCTTCACTTTTGAAATAAATTACCATCTAAAATTTTTGTTGAAACAATCATTTAAAATACATTTTATAATAAAGGTTTTTAAACAACTTAAGGTTCTGCATACTTTGACCAGAATTCTGCACGCGCGGGAGGATGAGATGCGGCGATGGAGAAGCAACAATTAATGAAACACATCAGTTTTGCTATTATAGTTTCACGAAGCTGCTGAAAAAATTATCCAACTCTGTTGTGGTGTTAGTTATTTTACTGAAATTAAATTCTGCCCTCTAATTCTATCCCTATTTAATGCCCGACGTATTTTGGTTTAGCATCTGCTCTATAAATTGTAAATAATGTTTTGCTGTCATAAGTCATTGCTAACGCAAGAGTTTATAAAAGTCCCTTCGAACAGGTCAGAGCATATTCTTTACGCGTCCCTGAATCATTATCGATTTAATTCTGCTAGTGTCACTGATTTTTTTTCTATCAATTATGGACTAGGACCTCCTGCAATACATCATCTGCTTCCTCTTTGCAATTATACGCATGACGTATCTACAGTGTCCGCCATATTTATGGCAACGGATATTTGTTATATAAAAATAAATTGGTTTCTAGGAGTCTTTTCTTTCATAATGAAGCCTAATATAATCTATTAATTCATCTATTTTATATAACAGAAGTCTAAGGTGTCTAAATTTACTATTACTTATGGAAGTAGATAGAAATGCAATTGTAACC
>NW_025938368.1:0-268 GCF_000764305.2 Hyalella azteca | reverse complement strand
ACCAGCATCACGCGTGCACCAGCATCACGCGTGCACCAGCATCACGCGTGCACCAGCATCTCGCGTGCACCAGCATCACGCGTGCACCAGTATCGCGCGTGGACCAGCATCACGCGTGCACCAGCATCACACGTGGACCAGCATGAACCAGCAACCGCTAATTCGACGAGATCCGAAATTTCCTGATCGACGACATGCCAGCATCGGTCAAAATTTCGCGATTTATCGAGGCGTCGAGCCTTCGATATCCTCAAGCGCTAAAAACGCC
>NW_025938367.1:0-890 GCF_000764305.2 Hyalella azteca | reverse complement strand
AATAAATCCAAGCCGGAAAGCTCACATGATTAGACGAAAATGATGGCACTGCAGCACGCACGAGCATCGAGGGAACCCATGAAACTAGATTGTTGTGAACCGGAATAGTGAACCAAGTTCATACACGATAATTTTATACAAAGTATGAAAAGAGATTGTGAACCCATGAAACTAGATTGTTGCGAACCGGAATAGTGAACCAAGTTCATACCCGATATTTTCATACAAAGTATGAAAAAAGATTGTGAACCCATGAAACTAGATTGTTGCGAACCGGAATAGTGAACCTAGTTCATACACGATATTTTTATACAAAGTATGAAAAAAGATTGTGAACCCATGAAACTAGATTGTTGCGAACCGGAATAGTTCATACACGATATTTTTATACAAAGTATGAAAAAAGATTGTGAACCCATGAAACTAGATTGTTGCGAACCGGAATAGTGAGCCAAGTTCATACACGATATTTTTATACAAAACCAAAGTAAAAAAAATCAAGAAACGAAAGCTATGCTTATCAAGTTAGCATTTTATTGTAATTTGACTTAGTACGACACTATTAAAGGCATCGGACCGTTGGAAGTCTGCAAGCCAGAAGTTTGGTCATAAAACAAAGTAATTGAAAAAGAAAACCAAAGCTTGATTCTAGTTTTGAGCGATAGACGATATGTCACCGTCATTTAATTGAATGATCCTTACGGCTGTCAAAAAAGGAAACAAATTCATTTACGAATTATATATAAATTCTTTTAAAAATGCACACTTCATGTAGTAGAAAAAAAAGTTTGAAATTAATTACATCTGTCATCAGATTCACACAGCGCATGCGAGCTCTATGTATAAAATATGGTCGGCATGGATACGCGCTGCACTTTATTCTCATATAT
>NW_025938366.1:0-722 GCF_000764305.2 Hyalella azteca | reverse complement strand
GCTAATATATATTTTTAAATTAGAAAATATTATGTTTGTTTGAGCATCAATGTCTCAATTGACAATTGGTATTACTTTAGAATAAGTGCATCCAAAAAAAGGGTGTTTTTTAATTATGTTTTTTGGGGTGTAGATAAAGAATCTGAAATCCGTTTTTGGTGGTCGGCATTGGAAAACCAATTTTTTCCAATTTTTTATATATTTTCTATATAAAAGGTCAATGGGGGACCCGTGGGGAACTGGGGAATTTAGGGGGGGAAACGCCCGAGGCTCTGATTCGTCAGAAAAAATCAGCAAAACCTATGTAAAACCCAAAAATTGCGTTAGGTTAGGTTAGGTTAGGTTAGCAGCCTACATCCTAACTTATCCTAACCTAACCTAATCTAACCTAGCACAATTTTTGGGTTTTACATAGGTTTTGTCCAATTTTTTTTGACAAATTAGAGCCTCAGGCGTGTCCCCCCCCTAAAACCCCCGGTTCCCCACGGGTCCCCCATTGTCGTTTTCTATAGAAAATATATAAAAAAATTGGTTTTCCGATGCCAACCGCCAAAAACGGATTTCAGATTCTTTATCTACACCCCAAAAAACATATAATTAAAAAAAACACCCTATTTGGATACACTTAAAATATATAAAAAATTGGTTTTCCGATGCCAACCGCAAAAAACGGATTTCAGATTCATTATCTACACCCCAAAAAACATATAATTAAAAAAAAC
>NW_025938365.1:0-360 GCF_000764305.2 Hyalella azteca | reverse complement strand
GTCGAGTCATCGCTCGAGCAACTTTCTGTTCAGAGTGAGATAAATCTTCTGAGTTTTTGTACTCTTTGAAGGTTGAATTGCATTCAGTCTTAATTCATATCAAATGCCGACTTTTGGGCTGGTATACTTCATGGTATCAACTATTGTCGTCCTGCCATCGGGTATCTTATATTTTTTGACAATTAATCAATAAAATCTTCAACGCATGCAGTAGGTGTTTTATATCAATGAATAGTTGCATTTTGGATGAGTGGATTATATTTTATTATTATTATTATTATTATTATTCTAAGAAGAGATTATCGTGACGTCTAGTACGTACAAAACTTCGAGGGCACTTTACAGACTTACAACTTGGAT
>NW_025938364.1:0-560 GCF_000764305.2 Hyalella azteca | reverse complement strand
TCTGAACTGTCATGTGTTCAGTTAACAGGTCTGAACTGCCATGTATTCAGTTAACAGCTCTGAACTGTCATATGTTCAGGTAACAGGTCTGAACTGTCATGTGTTCAGTTGATTAAATAGGGGTTTTAAATAAAAGAGAGAAAATTAGTTTCTTCTCGTCTCATTATATTTTAAAGTTGGAGAATCGGAGTGATTACTCCACCAATTTTACGTTACGATCAGGTTCAGGTTCAAGATACCGGTATTCATTACTTATCGTTTTGTCAGGTGGTCCTCGAGTGGCACTTGATTGGCACGTATGAAAAGGTTCTATTTTTGGATAGGTTACGGCATAATATAGTACAAAGAGAGGGTTGTAATGAAACACTGATACATTTCATATTAAATTGAGAAATTCAAGTTCACATCCTACGTTAACAAAAATCCTTAGTAGGGTAACATGGGGCAGCGAGCCCACTGCGGGTCACGGGCCCATAGCGGGTTTCTCGCTAAGTATGGCAGATATTGGCCCGTGTTCTCTACCGCCGGTCGACAGTTTCACTGGGATGAAGTGTACGAAT
>NW_025938363.1:0-482 GCF_000764305.2 Hyalella azteca | reverse complement strand
GACGCACTGAGGAAATAGCGCTTGGTGGTCACTATACGGAAAATAATGTGGTGCTCTGTGTAGATAAGACGTAAAATGAAGTGATGTTCTGTGTAGATAAGACGTAAAATGAAGGGGTGTTGTGTGTAGATAAGAGTAAAATGAAGTGTTGCTCTGTGTAGATCAGACGTAAAATGAAATGGTGTTCTGTGTAGATAAGACGTGAAATGAAGTGGTGTTCTATGTAGATAAGACGTAAAATGAAGTGGTGCTCTGTGAAGATAAGACGTAAAATGAAGTGGTGCTCTGTGTAGATAAGACGTAAAATGAAGTGTTGCTCTGTGTAGATAAGACGTAAAATGAAGTGGTGTTCTGTGTAGATAAGACGTAAAATGAAGTGGTGTTCTATGTAGATAAGACGTAAAATGAAGTGGTGCTCTGTGTAGATAAGATGTAAAATGAAGTGATGCTCTGTGTAGATAAGACGTAAAATGAAGTGGTGC
>NW_025938362.1:0-58081 GCF_000764305.2 Hyalella azteca | reverse complement strand
ATGATATGACATGATATGATATGATATGATATGATATGATATGATATGATATGATATGATATGATATGATATGATATGATATGATATGATATGATATGATATGATATGCTTTGATACGATATGATATGATATGATATGATATGATATGATATGATATGATATGAATTCATGAACATCGTTATTTGATAGAGGAAAAAAACGTACATTGTAATTCGCTTGGCATTCAGTGGTCCTGGGGTAAAGAATATGATGAATAAGTATAAAAGCGATAAAAATTTTGAGAATTAAGTATGATATTTCCATAGGATTTATTTCGTTTTCCAGCTCATGCTTGTGTTTTTGCTGCTCATCATGAGCGGCAAATAAATATTTCAGAGCTGCACGGTGAGAAGGGGGCCTTCCCTGGGAGAATGCACCATCTTCAGACACCATATTCATCATTAGCAACTTATTTGCTTTATAATGTGAGAGAAGTTGAAGTGATGGGGGGATTTTAAATGATGGTGAAGACGTTGCTTGAGCGACACATTTGGGACCTTATCCGGTATTACTTTAGATTAACTGCATCCAAAAAAGGGTGTTTTTTTAATTATATGTTTTTTTGGGGTGTACATTAAGAATCTGAAATCCGTTTTTGGCGGACGGCATCGGAAATTTTTAATGGAACCTGTTCCTAACTGGACCTAACCTGCTAGGTTTTCGTTGATTGGCTAGGTTTTTTCTATGTTTGGAGTCCGTCCGGCGGCCGGAAAAACCTAGCCAATAGGTTTTTTCTATGTTGGGAGTCCGTCCGGTGGCCGGAAAAACCTAGCCAATAGGTTTTTTCTATGTTTGGAGTCCGTCCGGCGACCGGAAAAACCTAGCCAATAGGTTTTTTTCTATGTTTGGAGTCCGTCCGGCGACGGGAAAAACCTAGCCAATCAACGAAAACCTCGCAGGTTTGGTCCAGTTAGGAACAGGTTCCATTAAAAATTTCCGATGCCGACCGCCAAAAACGGATTTCAGATTCTTAATCTACACCCCAAAAAACATATAATTAAAAAAAACACCCTTTTTTGGATGCACTTAATCTAAAGTATTACCCCTTATCCATTAGGACGCATGGATCAAATGTGATCTTTCATGCACATGACATTTTCTGCTGATAACAAGCATCGGTGCATTTAAATGGTGGCTGCTTGACTGCTTTGGTCGTTCCCAGGCATGGTCGCTTTTTACATTTTCTTGGATGATTTACTCGCATGTTTTTCCGTTCCATGGGTTTGTTTTATATTTTTAGTTTTGTTTCCGCTCATGTGAGTTTTCTCTAGAAGTTCTTAAAAAAAACTTAGATTTTCACAGCAATCTGTTATCAAAATTGATGAGTTTGGCCAGTGGAATTTTTTTTAGTAATTATTCCTCAGGTTAACTGTAATGGAATAGCTCACTTCATAGCGCCCAACATATTTAAAGGCATTTGAAGTGCCTATAGCTCATTGATAATTGCTTGAAAGTAATAGGCATAACTAGTGAAAAATTAATTCAAATTAATATCATAGTGATTGTTCAACTAACATGCGCGGTTGATGCTTGGTCGATGGATTAGATCAAAAATTCATTTACACGATTTCGATTAAAACTTCACTATATATAAATAAAAAATTTAGTCTTCCATAAATTATTTGAATATTTGAATACTACATTCTTCAGTACTACGGGACGGGAATTCTTCAGTACTACGGATTTCAAAATTAATAGGTCATCTTAATGGACTTATTTCTGTTCCAATAGAACGGAGCGTTTAGTTAGTTACGCGATAATTTAATTTGATGCAAAGAAATAATCGGCAACATATATACGGTTTTCGGGCTTTATGGAAATTTACGCAGTTTTCGGATGAAAGTAACGTAGGACTTCTGTTACAACTCTTTGTCCTGCTGAATTTTACACAATTATCAATCTTTTTTAAAGCTTCATAGAAACGCTGCTCAGAGATGCAGTCACTTGCAATCTCGTCAGAGCGTTCAATAATATTTATGCAAAGCTTACAAAATTTCAGGGTAACGCTTGTTAATAATTTCTATATATGAAAAGAAATACTGAGCACTTAATAATAAATTATTTGCATAACTCATTTTGAGGAGTAACTAAATAAGTTCTCACCTGGCACGGATGCACCTGCAATGTAAGAAGTTGGACTATAGACTGATTCGTTCGGACCAAGAGAATAGTGAAAGAAACTATAAGGAGACAACATTCACAATGATGTGGGCGAAATTTGTGGGCGAAATGCGCACAATAGTGCGATACTTTTTCAAATCGTAGCCGAATTGATCAATTGCATACCAGATATATGAAAATTTACATCAATTATTTGTACACACTTAGAAAAAATCTCGTATTGTTGTTATAGTTTACGAAATATTCTAATGGATATTTAACGAATGATTCTCTTAAGTAAATATTGATAAGCATGATTCATGCCGGATTTCACATCATCAAGGTTTACGTCCACAGGAATACTTTTTCTTCATTAAGCTTCTTCAGGCTCAAATTTATCACCATTCAAAATCGAACTTAAAAAAAGTACTGATGAATGGGAATGATGGTGACGTACAAAAATTGTAATAAGGATATTAGAATATTATTCATCATTAGGAACTTGCTCACTAAAGTAAGAGAAGTTGAAGTGGTGGGTGGATTTTAATCAGATCTGGAATATCATATAATGGGTGAAAACGTTTTTTGAGCGTCACATTTGGGGCCTTATCCATTCGGACGCATGAATCGAATGGAATTTTTCATGCATATGGCATTTTCTACTGATTGGTATTTTTTGCTTTACATTGGTGCATTCTAATGTTGGCAGCTTGAATGTTTTGCTTGTATGCATCATCGTGACGAAAATCTTATTCCGGCGAGGACAGGAAAACAAGGATAAAGCATGTAGTAAATCTGTCTATGATTTATTCCAAAGAAACTAAACTAAACCGCTGCCATTGTCCACGGGAGAGGCCACCGAGCTGCGCCACCGCTTCTCCCACACGACATATCCCGTCACGACACGCGTCCTGGAGTGAATATAAATTAGGCTAAGACCAAGTAAAAAGGATAAATTGCCAGTAATCAATTATGAGTTAAATCAATTATCAGGGAAATCAATTATTAGGTAAATTAATTATCAGGTAAATTAATTATCAGGTAAAATAATTATCAGTTAAAATATTTATCAGTTAAATTAATTATCACTTAAATCAATTATCCGTTGCTGGGCGCTGAATGACTGCGTAAAATTCTAAAATGTGATAGTTGCGAAATGAATGTGAAGAATATAATTACAACAATTTAGGAAGTTCATGAGCGGGTATAACTGCATGCTTAAGGTTAGACACCTGGAGGCATCTAAAGAGAACTTGAGCAAAATTAAATTAAATTAAATTCTAAAATGTTAGGTCATCTTAATGGACTTAATGCTTACGTTTCTAAGTAACTACGCTGCTGCGAGATGCAATTGTTTGCAATTTTATCCACAGCAGACAAAGTAAATAGACGTAAACTCGCAATAAATCACATATTGTACTAGAGATTCAGACGAATATAAAAAAATACTGAGCACTTTATGATAAATTTTTCCTCTCACTCTTCTCATGGAGTAACTAATTGTGAGTTGTCACCTGGCACGAATGCACCTGCAATGTGAGTGGTTGGACTAGACCGATTCGTTCGTACCAATTAAGTGGATAGTGAAAGAAATTAACAGGAGGCAATATTCACAATGATGTGGGCAAAATGTATGGACGAGTATCGATGGGATATCCCTCGATAATGTATGGGTGAAAGGGGCACAGTAGTGCGATCCTTTGCAAATCATAGCCGAATTTATCTGTTGCACTTCCGATTTGGGGAAATTGACATAAAATATTTGTACACACTTGGAAAAAATCCAGTATAATGGTTACAATTTTCAAAAACTTGTAATGGATAATTAATGAATGATACTCTTAAGTAGATATTGATTAGCGGGATTCATGCCGGATTTCACATCATCAATGACTACGTCCGCTGGAATATTTTTTATTCATTAAACCTCTTCAGGCTCATATTTATCACCGTTCAAAATTGTGCTTAAAAATATGCCGATGAATGGGAATGATGGTGGTGGTGACGTACGAAAATTTTCATAGGAATATTACAAGCGTTTGTTAAAAACACATTAAGCCTAAATTAAATAGTAAATTAAGCTGAAGATTGCCAATTAGCAATGAACTAACAGGATGTCATCCATCTCAAAAAATTGGCTTGCTAACTGCGCTTGGCCCTTCGAAATGACTCTTTATGTTAGCCACCAAAAAGATGTTTGCGCCGGAATTTATCATATTGTTTTCAGTAATTGTGTACATATATTTGATCGAGTCAAGACAGTGCATGAAGAAACGCATATGTTAATAAGAATAAGCGGTAAATAAACTGGTGACTTGCCGGCTGCACGGATGATGTAATCGCAGGTTGCGACGGTCTAGGTTGCGTCATCGACGTCTTCGTGGTGAGCTCTCTGAAGCATAGAATTGTCCATCATTCCATCAAGCATTGGGGGCAGGGTTGTCCATCATTCCATCAAGCATTGGGGGCAGGGTTTCGGTAAGCAACCGTCTTTACCTGAAAATTATATCAGAACTGAGATAATTTACGTAATGAGTGCAATTTAAGCATCCTAGAATTTCAGAGTTGCGAGACGTTGCCGATGTATACAATTATAGGGTTCACCGATCAATATAATTGTCTCGAATAATATCATTCAATCTTATAATTTTCGTTATCGTCCCAGGCATGGTCGTTGTTGATTTTTTCTTGGATGATTATTATCATTATTATCTTGGGACTCGCATTTATCATCATTCAAAAGGTTCCGGTTACAGATTTGGTTTAGCTTGCGCTCAAATAAGTTTTCTCTACATGTTCATAGAAAATTTAGATTTTACGGCAATTTGTGATCGAAATTCATGAATTTGAGTAGTGGATGTTTTTTTGGGTAATTATTCCTTATGTTAACTGCGATGGAATAGCTCACTTTATAGCATCAAACATATTTGCAAGCATTTGAACTGCCTATAGCTCATTGATTACTGCTCTCAAATAATAGGCATGACTATTGTATAAATTAATTCAAATAAATAGAATAGTGATTGTTCAGGAAACATGTGCGGGTCATATGTGGTCGATGGATTTCATCTTGACTTCAGTTGCAGGATTTCGAGTTAGATCTTAACTATGAATAAAAAAAATTTTTTAAAGAATTATTTAAATACTACATCAAACTGAGGGAAATTCTTCGGTACTATGGATTTCAAAATTGTAAGGTCATCTTATGGGGCTTAATTCTGTTCCCGAAGAACCGAGCGTTTAGTTAGTTCTTCGAGAATTTAATTAGATGCAAATAAATATTCGTACACATAGATACGGCTTACTTTTTTGCGAATTTGGGCAGTTTTCGCATGAAAGTAAATTAGGATTCGTTTCAGAGATGTTTCTCCAATACATTGGATATGTTATCAAATTCAACACCACTACCTAATTCGTCTTCATGAATGCGCTGCTTCGAGATGCAATCAATTGCTATCTTTCAGTAAACGTTCAAAAATGATTAGCGTCACGAATCACTGGAGGTAGATAAACTATTGAGGTGATTGAGATTCATAACCAAATATACTGCACACTTCATGATAAATTCCCACCATCATTTTTTTCGAGTTGTAACTAAGTAAGTTATCACTTGGCATGATTGCACATGCAATGTGACAAGTTGGACTAGACCGATTCCTTCCTACCAAGTGGATAGTGAAAGCAATTAAAAGAAGGCAATATTCACACTGACGTGGGCGAAATGTATGGGTGAAATGGACACATGCAGTAGTGCGATACTTTTTCATATCGTAGCCGAATTTATCTGATGCGCTTCAGATATGGGGAAATTGACAAATAATATTTGTACACATCTGGAAAAAATCCAGTATAATAGTTATAATTTTCAAATACTTTTATTGGATATTTAAGGAACGGTACTCACAGGTAGATATTGATTAACAGGATTCATGCCAGATTTCACATGATCGAGGTTCACGTCCACAGGAATATTTTTTCTTCAGTAAATCTCGTCAGGCTCATATATATCACCGTTCAGAATCGGACTTAAAAGCGGGCAGATGAATGGGAATGTTGGTGGTGGTGACGTGCGAATATTTTTATTGGAATATTAGAAGCGTTTGTTGAAAGCACATTAGACATTCCTAAACATTTTCTCATAGAAGACTTTTTTATTCATCAAGTAAAGCCTAAATTAAAAAGTAAATTAAGCTAAATGTGCGGATTGCCGATTAGCAATGAACTAACAGATCATCTGCCATTTCAAAGACCGGCTTGCCAACGGCGCTTCGCCCATCGAAATGATTTATTATGTTACCCATCACCAAAAAGTTGTATTCACCGGAACTCATTATCATGTTTTCAGTAAGTGCAGATAGAAATTCAAGTAGTCGTTCCGTTTTGAAAAGTGCATGTAAAAAGTATATAAAGCAGGACGCATAGATAATGTGTAATTTTTCATGCATATTTTATTTTCTGCTGATAAATTGAAATGCAGCAGATTCTTGAATTTAGCTGCACGATTTCGAGTTAGATTTTAAATATTAATAAAAAAATAAGTTTTCAAATGACTTGTTTAATTACAACATCATATTGAGGGAAATTCTTTTGTACTATGGATTTCAAAATTATAAGGTCATCTTATGGGACTTAATTCTGTTTCCAAAAAAACTGAGCGTTTAGTTAGTTCGTCGAGAATTTAATTCGATACAAATAAATAATCGGAAACATATATACGGCTTGCTGTTTTTTGTAAAATTGGGCAGTTTTCACATGCAAGTGAATTAGGATTCGTGTTACAGCTCTTTCTTCTACACATTGGGTATTTTATTAATTGCTACACTACTAACTAAATCGTCTACAATCCACATGGACGCAGCTCCCAGATGCAATCAGTTGCGATCTATTAATCAGCCTTCTGAAATGCATATTATATTATCTAGATTCTTTTAAACAATTGAAGTGATTAAAATTCATAACTGAAAATACTGCACACTTCATGATGAATTTGCTCCATGATTTTTTTCGAGGAGTAACTACGTACGTTATCCCTTGGCAAGATTGCACACGCAATGTAAGAACTTGGGCCAGACTGATTCATTCCTACCAAGTGGATAGTGATAGCAATTAAAAGGAGGCAATATTAAAAATGATGTGGATGAAATGTATGGGTGAAATGGGTACAGTAGTGCGTTACTTTTTCATATCGTAGCCGAATTGATTTGTTGCACTCTAGATATGGGGAATTGACATCAAATATTTATATACTCTTGGAAAAATCCCGTATAGTAGTCATGATTTTCAAAAACTTCTAATGGATATCAATGAATTAATTTCTTAAGTAGATATTGATCAGCAAGATTCCTGCCAGATTTCACATCATCAAGATCTACGCCCACAGGAATACTTTTTCTCCATTAAACCTCTTCATGCTAAAATTTATCGCTGTTCAGAATTGGACCTAACAACGTGCCAATGAATGGGAATGATAGTAGTGGTAACGTACGAAAATTGTTATTTCAATATTAGAAGCGTTTTTTGAAACACATTAAACATTCATCAACATTTACTCCTAGAAATCGTTTTTTATTAGTCAAATAAAGCCTAAATCAAATAACAAAATAAGCTCAATATGCGGATTGCTACAATAAGGTATAAAACTAATGAATGGCCGGCTGTTCATACGATTGAATTTCAGGGATCCAGGATACGAGGCTTTTTTATCGATGTCAGCGTGTTGACCTCATTGAAGCATACAAGTTTAGTTTAGTTTTACTCATAGGTAGCATACAAGCTTACTCATAGGTAGCATACAAGCTTACTCATAGGTAAACAAGGCCCCAGAAGAAGTACTAGAATTTGAAACAAGAACCAACGCCAGGGGCCACGGCTATAAAATAAAAACACTGCGTTGCAACTCATCCACGCGACAACATTTCTTCTCGCTTCGAGTCACCGACATGTGGAACAGCCTCCCTGATTACATCGTTGACGCTCTGAGTATGAACGCGTTCAAGAACAGACTAGATAAAGATATGAATAAATATATGTTCAGACTTGCAATGCCTAGCACCATATCGAACCCGGTGGAAGTCTAGTAGCTATTTCAAACTATCGTCAGTTTTTAAAAGGTCAGGTCAAAGGACCTCATTTCAAGTCGTGAGAAACGCAAGAATCGGCGACAGGCCACATCAGGCCTATTATTCAGCGCCAATATCACTATGATATCGTATCCGGTCGAATAAGTTTTCTACAAAAGTACATAGAAAATTCAAATATTATGGGCAATTTGTAATCGAAATTCTTGAGTTAAGGATATTTCTTTGAGCAATTATTTGTTACGTTAACTGTGATGGGCTAGCTCACTTTAAAGCGCCCAAATTATTTGCATGCATTTGAAGTGCCTATAGCTCATTGATAACTGCGCACGAATAATAGGCATAAATACGGTATAAATTAATCTAAATGAATAGCATAGTGATTGTTCAGGAAACATATGCGGGTCATATGTGGTCGATGAATTAGATCTCGAATTTATTTGCATGAGTTCGAGGTAAAAATTCAATATAAAGAAATGCAAATTAAGTATTTCATAAAGTATTTAAGTACTACATCTTATTAATGGGAAATTCTTCTGTACTATGGATTTCAGAATTCAGCTTGATGAACTTATTTCTGTTCCAAAAGAACAGAGCGTTCAGTTAGTTAGTCGAGAATTTATTTTGATGCAAATAATTAATCGGGAACATATATACGGTTTTCTGGCTTTTTGAAAATTTTGACAGTTTTCGAATGGAAATGGAGTAGGATTCGGTTTGCATGTCTCATCTGCTTAATCGATATTTGCTTAAACTTCGCAGCTCTCTTAATATAACCAGACATAGGCAGCGGCGAGATGCATTCAAATGCACTCTCTTAGCCACAGTTCAAAAATATTTACCGCTGGAACAGAGGCAGCGCCGACTCTGAAGTTATTGTGTATGTTGCAGCAATATTAAGAAGTACTGAGCAGTCTATTATACAATCCTCCCATCACTTTTTTCGAGGAGTAACTAAGTAAGTTATCACGTTGCACAAATGCACCTGCAAGCACGAGGTTGCACTTCACCGATTTGTTCGTACCAAGTGGATTGTGAAAGAAATTATAATGAGGCATGATTCCCAATGAAGGGAGTAAAATGTATGGGTGAAATGGGCACAGAAGTGAGATATTTTCTCAAATCGTAGCTGAATTGATTTGTTGCATCCCAGGTATGGGGGAATTGAGATCAAATATATGCATACATTTGAAAATATTCGCGTATATAGTAGCTAAAATTTATAATAACTTCTAATGGATATTTACTGAATGATTCTCTTAAATAGATATTTACTAGTAGGATTCATGCTGAATTTCACATCATCAAGGTCTACGTCCACAGGAATACTTTTTCTTCATTAAACTTCTTCAGGCACAAATTTATTATCGTTTAGACTCGGACTTAAGAACGTGCAGTCGAATAGGGATGACTGTGGTGGTGACGTATGAAAATTGTTAGAAGAATATTCGAAGCTTTTGTTACAACCCATTAAACATTCATAAACATTTGCTAATGGAAACTGTTTTTATTGGTCAAGTAAAGCCTAAATTAAATAGTAAATTAAGTTCAATATGCGGATTGCCGATTAGCAATGAACTAACAGGTCGTCTGCCATCTCAATGACTGGCTTACCAACGGCGCTTCGCTCATCGAAATGACTTGTTATGTTACCCGCCAAAAAGATGGAACCACCAGGATCAGTCATTATTTTTTCAGTAATTTTTTACATATAATTGATTGAGTCCCAATATGTGTTAATAAATCTAAAAAGTGCTTATTATAAAATCTTGCCGGTGACACGTATGATGGAGGTGCAGGTTGTGACGGTAGCAGGGAAAATCATGAGTCTGCGTGGTGACCGCTTTGAAGTGTAGTTATGGTGTACGCAAGGTACCAGGAAGATTACTATAATTTGTAGCAAGTTTTAGCCATGGTAATACACCGATAAAACTGCGTAGCAACTCATCCACACAACAGCAATAATTATCGCTTCTGAGTCACTGACATATGTGGAACAGCCTACCTGATTACATCGTTGACGCCCGGAGCTATAATGCGTTCAAGAACAGACTAGAAAAGGCTACGGAAAAATATATGTTGAGATTTGAAATTCCTAGAACAAGATCGAACCTGGGGGAAGTCTAGTAGCTATTTCAAACTATCCTCAGTCTTGAAAAGATCCGGTCAAAGGACATCATTTTCGATCTTCTGTGAACAAGCTTGAAAAGTGCAAGAATCGGCGACAGGCCACATCAGGCCTATTCTTCAGCGCCGACGACAATATGATATGATATTATACGATATGATATGATTTGATATTATGTTATATGCAGAGCTGGGCAGCGCTACTTTGAAATGTAGTGCCGCTACCGCTACATGCTCTAAATTTAGGGGGCGCTGCCGCTACCGCTACACCGATTAGATTGCAGCGGGCGCTACCGCTACCGTTACAGTAAAATGTAGCTCCGCTACATTATCCGCTAAAATGGCCGAAATTATTGGAAATCTCTAAATATTTATTGTTTTGCTATTGGGATTTACTCATACACAGTTAATGCTAATAAAACATTTTCAAAACATATCAATGCAATTTTATTGCAATTAACCTAACCGAACTAGTACGGGTTAGATACAGTAAATAAAAGTTACAGTTATTTTTATGTTTTACCTTCCTACATGGATGTCTACTCTAATCTACCAATCTTGAAAATTAACCACATATACATATAAAAAGTCAGTCTTTTAATTGTATATATATGTGGATTATTTTTGAGATTGGTAGATTAAAGTAGACATCCATGTAGGGAAGGTGAAACATAAAAATAACTGTGTAAAAATAACTGTAAGCAAACTGAAACATGAAAAAAACCTGTAAGTCGTAACTGGTAACAACTTAACAAGTAACAACTAACATGTTGACACTAGTAACAGGCTGAGGTTGACAACATTACAACTAAATCTTTCGTACAGTTTTAGTCTGTAATTAATATTGTGCATTATTATGCTGGTTTTTAAATAATATTTAATACTGTTAGGTAAAATCTAAAAGTTTTATCTATAATTGTAGCGGTATAGCACTGTAGCGGCTAAACCTCTTATCGCTACTTAAATATGTAGCGGGCGCTACCGCTACCGCTACAATTGCTTAAATGTGGCGGCGCTACCGCTACCGCTAATGAAAATGTATAGCGGCCGCTACGTGTAGCGCGCTACTGCCCACCTCTGTATATATGTATTTAATTTATAATAAATTAGGTATTGGCGGCACGAGTTGTAGATAAATTATCATTAACTCCTTCATATTTCAACAATTTGTCTCTCGCATCTTTAACATTAATATTTAGCACTAGTTATTGGTCTTAAGTCATGGCCTACAAATGAAAGCTTTAAAAAATTTCCAAGCCATTGAAGTGAACAGACTACGTTTCTAATTAAGTTAGCCCTGAGAAAGTTATTTCGTTTTGTTCAACGCAGAGAATGGAATATTTGAAAAAAACGAAAAAATTTACTAGTCAATTTGAGAGGAGCAGAAAAATTCTGTGGTTCGGCTAATTATTGATAGTAGTAGTAAAGTTTTTTAGTAATTAGCCCTGTTCTATTATTAATTCGCTATTCTATTCAATGAATGATAGCAGCAAGCAAGCAATTCTTGAACGTCGTTATTTGATAGAGAAAAAATAGACATGGTAATTCGCTGGGCATTCAGTGGTCCAGGGGTAAAGTATACGATGAATAAGTATAACAATGATAAAATTTATATGAGAATTCCGTATGATGTTTCCAAATAATTTGTTTCGTTTTTCAACTCATGCTTGTGTTTTTGCTGCTCACTGTCACTGCATCAAC
Organism: Hyalella azteca; assembly: GCF_000764305.2. Classification (NCBI taxonomy): domain Eukaryota; kingdom Metazoa; phylum Arthropoda; class Malacostraca; order Amphipoda; family Hyalellidae; genus Hyalella; species Hyalella azteca. The sequence continues at coordinate 46,037 of NW_025938362.1, read as the reverse complement.
TCCCTGGCTACTGGGATTTCCGCCGTGGGTTAATCCAAAGTCGTTTCCGTGAAACTTTACTGAAATCTTGGGTGGCAACCTAAGCAACGTAATCTGCAAAAATATGATAGAAATTAGTTACAATTTGTCCTATTCTTTACGGATTCCGAGAACAGTAAATTGACGAATTCCATATCGAATCCATGAAAATTTCCAGGAATGAACAATGGCTGGACAAAACACTGCGCATAAAACCTCACTAAATGCCTAGCTTTGAGTATTTTATAGGGAAACGTATACTTAATCATTGACACTGAAATTTATAGCAAAATGAATACGCAACAAATAATTTGATGGTCACAGAATTAATATTCACGAGGATTGCGGCTCCATCATAAAGATGTGAATGAACACTGAATAATGGACAGACATGAAGCGGAGCACAGCGTGAAGTGAAGAAATTAAAAGCGTATAGTGAAGAAATACAGCGTAGAGAATAAATTAAGAGGAGGCAATATTCGCAATCATGTTGGCGCAATGTAATGGTGAAATGAGAACAGCAGTGCAGTACTTTTTCAGGTCGTAATCGATTTGATCTGTCGCCCTCCAAATATGGGGAAGTTCATATCAAATATTTGTACACACACAAAAATCCCGTACAGTAGTTTGAATTTACAAGAAATTATGAAGTATGAAAAACGAATGATTCTCATGAGTAGGTATTGATTAGAAGTATATATAGAGAATATAAAAAGTTTAGCACAAGTATACTTTTGCTTCATTAAATTCTTCAAGCTACAATCTATAACCGTTGAGAATCGAACTTAAAAACGTGCCGATTAATGGAAATGATGGTGGTGGTGAGAAGAATAATAGTATTAGTATATTAGTCAATAATAATAAGAATAATTAGAATATTAGTCAATGGTAAATTAAGCTCGGTATGCGGATTGTCAATTAGCAATGAACTAACGGTACGTTTGCCATCTTAAAAATTAGCTTGCCAACGGAGATTCGTCAATCGATATGACTTCTTATGTTACCCACCAAAAAGATGTATACTCCGAATTTATTGTTATGATTTCAGTAATTTTAGACAGGAATTTTAGTCTCATTAGATGGACTGGAAGCCTAAAAAATTGTATCAAATCGCTCGACGCGTTGTGGGATTCGCCACCATAATATTGCATGGTCTAGCTCCCATACTTGTTTGATCTAAGGCACTCGTCTCTTTTTGCAATTAAGGCTTGAAGATGTGAAGTTACTGCACTGTTGATGGTTGCACCAGTCGTTCTTACGACTATTTAAACAGACAACTGGACAATGGAATGTGTTTCTTCAGTGAAGGAAGGCCAAGGAAGCGAAGTTCTCGACGCTACCACAAGACGTCAACGAGTGACCTGTGACTGTTGTTTTCTCTCTGCATCTTACAATGGCATCGACTTCGAACAATACCGCTCCAACATATGTGCATGTCTCTCCAACCCCTGCCACACAGTCGCAGTGAGCTGATATGAAGGTGCTGCAGCATCAGCAATGACCCAAGGTTTCAGCAGTTTTTCATTCAGCCGCATTGAATGCATCACCTGAGAGCAGAAAGTTATGCCTGCTACTGTAATATTTATGATTTACGATACCGTTTATTTCACAGGGGTAAAATCTGTTACTTGCCAGTAGAAAAGCTACATAAGTAAGAATAAAAGTAATAATATTCCAGATCATATTACATTGTCATGAATTTTCATAATCCATTATACTCACCTTGGCAGCTATCACAGTGTTTTTGCAGTTGGCTGGTTTGTGGGTGTATATCTCCTGCACCCATCCATCCACAAATTGCTTGTAAGCTTCAAGCGTCTTGTATGCCTAGAATTCTTGCAAGGTGCATTGCTGGCACCAAACACCAAAAAGTATAGTAAATCGCCGTTTGAAACGGGAGGCAAGCTTGCAAAATATGCACACCTCTGTTTTGCCGGCACTTCGTAGGGATCAACGTAGTTAAGGTCGAACAATTTTCTGAAATACCGGTCTCTCGCTGGCGGAAGGAAATTTTGACAATAGCTGAATCCTTTCTGCTCTGGTCTTTCTTTCCCCATTGCCACCAAAACATCCAAATGTGTAGGAAGGAAAGAGTAAGGTAAGGAGTGAGTGTGCAACAAACATGGCGGCGTAGCAACGAGACTCACGTGGAAACGCGGGAGCTTCGCGAGCCCGATTGGTACGGAGAAGACTGCATTGCATGATAAGGAAATACGTTATAAAAAATGATTGATTTCCGACTGCTCGTATGAATGAATTTCAAGTGTAGAAGGTCCCTGGCCTCGTTTATCGACGTCTGCATGGTGGCCACATTGAAGTATACAAGTATACTCATGGGTTACACAACGTCCCAGAAGGATTACAAGAATTCAAAACCAGAACCAACACCATGGGCCACCGGCTATAAACTAAAAAAACTGCGTTGCAACTCATCCATGTGACAACATTTCTTCTCGCTCCGAATCACCGACATGTGTAACAGCTTCCAGGCCTGATAACATCGTTAACGATAAAGCTATGGAGAAATATATGTTCAGACTTGAAATACCTAGCACCATATCGAGCCTGGTGGAAGTCTAGTCGCTATTTCAAACTATCGTCAGTTTTGAGAAGATCCGGTCAAAGGACCTGTTTATAGATCTCCTGTGAACAAATCACGAAAAGTACAAAAATCGGCGACAGAATGATATGATATGATATGATATGATATGATATGATATGATATGATATGATATGACATGATATGATATGATATGATATGATATGATATGATATGATATCGCGTCTCTACGCCGGCTCTGCAGCCGGCGACGGCCTGCTCTATTCCCTGCCCTAAATTTTAACTGGGTATCACCAAGGACTACTTCCGCAGGAATACTTTTTCTTCCTTATACCTTTTCAGGCTCAAATTTATCACCGTTCAGAAGAGGACATAAAAATGCGCTGATGAATGCGAATGATGGTGGTGGTGACGAACGAAAATTACTATAATAATATTAGAAGCGTTTGTTAAAAACACATCCAACATTCTTAAACATATGTTCCTAGAAAACACTTTTATTAGCCAAGTAAAGTCTACATTAAGTAGTAAATTAGGCTCAATATGCTTATCGCCAATTAGCAATGAATTAACAGGTCGTCTGCCATTTCAAAGACTGGCTTGCCAACGGCTCTTCGCCATCGATATGACTTGTTTTGTTACCCACCAAATAGATGCACTCTCTAGAATTTATTATTAGGGTAACATGGGGCAGCGAGCCCACTGCGGGTCATGGGCCCATTGCGAGTTTCTCGCTAAGTATGGCAGATATTGGTCCGTGTTCTCTACCGCCGGGTCAACAGTTTCACTTGGTTGAAGTGTACGGATTTACGTTTTGCTAAGTGTTTGCGTTATTAAGATATTTGTGGATAACTGTTTCAGCCCAGATAAAGTTTTTTTTGCTGCTAAATATGACCCCTTATCGAGTTATTGACTCTTGCCTTGCCAAAAGTTGATTTCAGTCAACACCAATGAGCCAAAAGTTGATGAGTTTTCATGGTGTTGGCTGAAATCACGATTTGGTACGAATTCTCAGCACATAATATCTGGATTTTGGGCAAAACTGGAACGAAGTTTCTTTCAGATCAACTAAATATATTTTTTCTAGTCAAGAATACATTTTTTCATGTCAGGAGGAATTTTTTATCACAAGGATATATTTTTCAAGTCAAGGATATATATTTTTATGTCAATGAAATATTTTTCTTCACGTCAGTGATAGATTTTTTAAGCCAAGGCATATTTTTTCATGTTAAGGATATGATTTTTTGAGTTGTTAATATATGAATGAATGTCATATTTTTTAATACATTTTTTTTTATTTTTAACTGTCAAGTGTTGTTTCATCATTTTTAAATGAAAATTATGCAATTGTGGTAGAGGGACCAAGGGTGGGCGCCTTGCCCCAAGCCCATGGGCCCATTGCCCCCGGGGGTGGGGCAATGGGCCTATTTTGACACTTTTTACAAAATAGTGTTTCATTAAAAATTGAATAATTCTATAGGCGCCTAATTCACATCATACATTCCTCATTAGTTGCCCCTTTAAACAAATTAAAGAACCACCTCGTATCAATTAAAACTTCATCAAAAATTTAGTTTAAAAAAAGTGGGGGACGCGCTGCCCCATGTTGCCCTATGTTTTCAGCAATTGCAGGCAGGAATTTAAATAAGTCTTACTGTTGTTCGGGAAATGCCTGCATTAACTAAAAAATTAGTATATTAATTGGTGTTTTGCCGGCTGCTCGTATGTTTGGGCTACAGGTTGTTGCGGTTCCAGGGTTCTTATATTGACGTCTTCGTGGCGACCTCATTGAAGTATACAGGTATACTCATGGTTTAGACAAGGACCCTGAAGGATTACTAGAAGATGAAACAAGAACCTACACTAGTACTCACGGCTATAAACTAAAAAACTGCTTTGCAACTCATCCATGCGACAACATTTCTTCTCGCTTCGAATCACCGACATGTGGAACAGCCTCCCTGATTTCATCGTTGCCGCTCCGAGTATAAACTCGTTCAAGAACAGACTAGATAAAGCTATGGAGAAATATATGTTCAGACCAGAAATGTCTAGCACCATATCGAACCCGGTGGAAGTCTATAGTAGCTATTTCAAACAATCGTCAGTATTGAAAAGATCCCGTCAAATAGCTTATTTTTACATCTTCCGTTAACAAGTCACGAAAAGTACAAGAATCGGCGACAGGCCACACCAGGCCTATTTGTCAGAGCGTCATCACCCATGATGTCATTAGTCTCTCTTACGTCACCTTCTGTGATGTAACTATTTGCGGGCCTCCGCGTATATATAAGCTCATCAAGCCAACCGCCAGTCAGTCTTAGGCAGACAGCCTTCAGCTGCAGTCATGCAGCTAACTCTAGACGCGCTCACATCGTCTTAGACTCCGGCACTCAGACCAACACGCAGGGTCGTAATACTCTATCTCCTGTATCCTGTAACTTCTACCTATTGTATCCTGTAGTGTAAACCTATCTGTAATATCTGCTCTTAGATACACGACTTGTCATTATCCTTCCCTGGCCAATGAATCTACATTAATATGTTATTCGGACATTCATAAACGAACCTAAACCCCTCAGGTTTTTCCAGTAATGATTTATAGATCTTCAATTGATCAACTTATCAATTAATAATCAGGTTGCCACTGAAACCGGTAAACTGACAGATATGATATGATATGATATGATATGATATGATATGATATGATATGATATGATATGATATTATATGATATGATATGATATGATATGATATGATATATGATATGATATGATATGATTTTTGTCTGAAATATCAGGAGTGGAGTGCGTGATCTATGGTCCTATGGAGACGAGAGCAAGCTCTGATGACAATGTGTTTCATTTAAATAATTTTCTGTATTTTTACAGGATTTTGGATAAATTGGACTGAAGGATTTGAATAAGAGGTTTCTAAAGAACATTTCAGTATAGTATTACGACGGTTCGAATACCCTTACACATTATTAATTATCGAACAGAGTGAAGGTTTTGCAACGCTAGTGTTATAACTGATGAATCTAAATTTGTTAGAGTAATACAGACATGTAAAAAAATTATGATATTTCATTCCCTTGATAATCTGAATTTGTATTGGCAACACGAACTGTTGTTAAATATTCATCAACAACTCCTTCAAATTTCCACAATTTGTCTTTCGAATCTTTAACATTCATATTCATCTCAAGTCATGACTTTATTGAGATGAATATGTTATTGGTCTCAAGTCATGACTTACAAATGTAAGCTTTAAAAAAATGCATCAAATAATTCAGATGCGTTTCTAATTAAGTTAGCCCTACATTTTTTTGGGACCCAGAACGAAACATTTGAACTGAAACAAAAAATTTGCACGTCAGATTCACATGACACAAATAAGACTGAAAGAGTAATTCGGTGGTTCCGTTAATTAGTAATAGTAGTTGTAATGTATATTAATGATTAGCTTTGGTCTACTAATAATTTGCTATTTTGTTAATTAAATAATATCAGCAAACAATCGATCCTATTAATCTTTTCAAACAATGAAAAATTCACGAAAATCGTTATTTAATCGAGAGTAAAACTGACATAATAATTCGCTAGGCATTCATTGGTCATGGGGTAAAGTATACGATAAATAAGTATAACGACGATAAAATTTACATGAGAATACCGTATGTTTCCATAGGATTTATTTCGTTTTTCAGCACATGCTTGTGTTTTTGCTGCTCATCATGAGCGGCAAATAAATATATCAGAGCTGCACGGTGAGAAGGTGGCCTTCCCAGGGAGAACACATCATCTTCAGACACCATATTCATCATTAGCAACTTATTTGCTCACTAAAGTAAGAGAAGTTGAAGCGGTGGATGTTAGGAGCCGCGCCGGTCTAATAGCTCCCGGCATAATACTGTAATAAGGGTCACATGATAGCACATCTAAAGCTTTAATTATATTCTATTACGATGTAGGCTGAAGTAAGCCAACAAAAACCCAGTGCTTGATGGAATGATGGACAACCCTGCCTCCAGTGCTTGATGGAATGATGGACAACCCTGCCCCCAGTGCTTGATGGAATGATGGACAACCCTGCCCCCAGTGCTTGAAGGAATGACGGACAACCCTGCTCATCATCGTTAACATATCCACCATTTACCGACATCTTTACCTGAAAGTTCTATCAGAACTGAGGTAATTTAGCGTAATTAGTGCATTTCAAGCATCCTAGAATGTCAGGGTTGAGAGACAACCCTGCCGATGTATAAAATTATAGGGTTATCCCATTGAAATAATTGTTTCAACTTATATAATTCAAACTTATAATTTTCATTATCATCCCACCCATGGTCGTTGTTGATTCTTTCTTTGATGATTAGCTCGTATGCATTATCATTCTAAGGGTTCGTGTTACATATTTAGTTAAGTTTCCGCTCGAGCAAGTTTTTTCTAAAAGCGCACACAGAAAATTTAGATTTTTTGGCACTTTGTAATCAAAATTCATGTGTGTGAATTGTGGATGCTTTTCTGAGTAAATATTCCTTATGTTAACTGTGATGTTAAGCTCACTTTATAGCGTCAAACATATTTGCAGGCATTTGAAGTGCCTATTGCTCATTGATTACTGCTCTCAAATAATAGGCATGACTATTGTATAAATTAATTCAAATGAATAGAATTGTGATTGTTCAGGAAACACGTACGGGTCATATGTGGTCGATAAATTAGGTTAGGAATTCATTTGCACGATTTCGAGTTAAATCTTAACTATAAAAAAAATATTTTTTCAACAATTCAAATACTTCATCATATTGAGGGAAATTCTTCGGTACTATGGATTTCAAAATTGTTAGGTCATCTTATGGGACTTAATTCTGTTCCCAAAGAACTGAGCATTTAGTTAGTTCTTCGAGAATTTAATTAAATGCAAAGAAATAATCGGAAACATAAGTACTGCTTACTGTTTTTTTGCGAATTTGGGCAGTTTTTGCATGAAAGTGAAATTAGGATTCGGGTTTGAGATATTTCTCCTACACATTAGATTGTGACCAAATCCGACACCACTACCTTCTTCGTCTTTAAGAATACGCTGCTTCGAGATGCAATCAATTGCTATCTCTTATTCGGCGTTCAAAAATATTTAAAAGTAATCAATCATAGGCGGAGTCAACATGATGAATGATTGAGATTCATAATCAAAAGTACTGCACACTTCATGAAAAATTCCCATTATGATTTTTTTTACGAATAACTAAGTAAGTTATCACTTGGCGAGATTGCACTTGCAATGTAAGATGTTGGACCAGACCGATACGTTCCTACCAAGTGGATAGTGAAAACAATTAAAAGGAGGCAATATTCACAATAATGTGGCGAAATGTTTGGGTGAAATGGACACAGTAGTGCGATACGTTATCGACTCGCAGCCAAATTTATCTGTTGCACTTCAGATATGGGGAAATTGACAAATAATTTTTGTACACACCTGGAAAAAATCCAGTATAATAGTTATAATTTTCAAAAACTTTTATTGGATAATTAAGGAATGGTACTCATAGGTAGATATTGATTAACAGGATTCATGCCAGATTTCACATGATCGAGGTTCACGTCCACAGGAATATTTTTTCTTCAGTAAATCTCTTCAGGCTCATATATATCACCGTTCAGAATCTGACTTAAAAGCGGGCAGATGAATGGCAATGATGGTGGTGGTGACGTGCGAATATTTTTATTGGAATATTAGAAGCGTTTGTTGAAAGCACATTAGACATTCCTAAACATTTTCTCATAGAAGACTTTTTTATTCATCAAGTAAAGCCTAAATTAAAAAGTAAATTAAGCTAAATGTGCGGATTGCCGATTAGCAATGAACTAACAGATCATCTGCCATTTCAAAGACCGGCTTGCCAACGGCGCTTCGCCCATCGAAATGATTTATTATGTTACCCATCACCGAAAAGATGTATTCACCGGAACTCATTATCATGTTTTCAGTAAGTGCCGATAGAAATTCAATTAGTCGTTCCTTATTGGAGAGTGCATGTAAAAAGTATATTAAGCAGGACGCATAGATAATATGTAATTTTAATGCATATGGTATTTTCTGCTGATAAATTGAAATGCAGCAGAGTCTTGAATTTAGTTGCACGATTTCGAGTTAGATTTTAAGGGGACCGACTACCCTCCGGAAAAACTTCTACAGTTATTATCCGATCATCATGAAACTTCAAATACATACGTAAAATGTAAAAAAAATACATTTTGCTTTCTATGAATTTTTCGAAAAAATTGATAGAAAACGAGAAATTCATAGAAAACGGCTAAAAAGGGGTACATTAGAAAATCTATCTCCTCCTACAAATATCATCCTACAACATCGAGACACGTATCATTCGGTTTGTAAAGACCATCCCTATCGATTTGACGAGCACTTTTCTTATTTTCCCCTTAGTTTTTTTTTGGATGCGCGTTTTTTCCCATTGTTATCATTTTTCCACCCCCCCCTTCTCCCCCATTCAAAAAACGAACCAGACTGAAATTAAAAAAAAGTGCTCTTCAGTTCGATAGGTATGGTCTTTACGAATCGAATGGTATATGTCTCATTGCTGTAGCTTGAAAACTGTAGGAGGTGATAGGTTTTCCGTGACAATAAGTTTAACTTTTCTGGACGGCGCGACAAAGTCCCGTGCGCCTCGAAATAGGCACTCAATGTAGCATGGATACCAAACTACAGGCTTCTGTAGCTTAATCCACTCAAGGATGCTAGCAGCAACTTATAGCGCACCCCTCCGTACAAAGTTAGGAGGGTAACTGAGCTCAGATGCCAGATACACCAATATATGTAGTCTTGCCGCCGTAATTTTCTTAGGTCTATTTACTGAAGGAACTCCACCCCCCGCCCCCCGTTAAAGCCCGGCTGTGTGCGTCAATATTGCCGTACATGGATCGCAATAGTATCGTTGGAAAGCTCAGAATGTCAGCTTTAAGATGAGACTAAGCATGTAACTGCAGCACAACTCAACTAGAAACTATATTCAAAGATTTCAGCAGCTAATTACTTTATATCTAATTAGTTAAAGAACTCTCCCACCCGAGACGTCATGAACGTAAATATTGGCGTAGAGCGATGGCAGTGGTACCATTGGAAAGAGCAGAATTTCAGCTTTCAGATGAGCACAAAAACCGGAAAACGCCATAATTGAAAATTTTAGGGTAGTCGGTCCCCTTAAATATTACTAAAAAAATAAGTTTTTACTTGACTTGTTTAAATACAACATCATATTGAGGGAAATTCTTTTGTACTAAGGATTTCAAAATTGTAAGGTCATCTTATGGGACTTAATTCTGTTTCCAAAAAACAGAGCGTTTAGTTAGTTCGTCGAGAATTTAATTAGATACAAATAAATAATCGGAAACATAGATACGGCTTGCTGTTTTTTGTAAAATTGGGCAGTTTTCACATGCAAGTGAATTAGGATTCGTGTTACAGCTCTTTCTTCTACACATTGGGTATTTTATTAAATGCTACACCACTAACTAAATCGTCTACAATCTACATGGACGCAGCTCCCAGATGCAATCAGTTGCGATCTATTAATCAGCCTTCTAAATTACATTTTATATTATCTACCAGCTTTTGACACTTGAAGTGATTGAAATTCATAACCGAAAATACTGCACACTTCATGATGAATTTGCTCCATGATTTTTTTCGAGGAGTAACTACGTACGTTATCCCTTGGCAAGATTGCACATGCAATGTAAGAACTTGGGCCAGACCGATTCATTCCTACCAAGTGGATAGTGATAGCAATTAAAAGGAGGCAATATTAAAAATGATGTGGGTGAAATGGGTACAGTAGTGCGATACTTTTTAATTCGTAGCCGAATTGATTTGTTGCACTCCAGATATGGGGAAATTGACATCAAATATTTATAAACTATCGGAAAAATCCCGTATAGTAGTTATAATATTAAAAAACTTCTAATGGATATTAATGACTTATTAATGAATACCTTTTCTCCATTAAACCTCTTCACGCTAAAATTTATCACTGTTCAGAATTTGACTTAAAAACGTGCCGATGAATGGGAATGATGGTAGTGGTAACGTATAAAAATTGTTATTTCAATATTAGAAGCGTTTTTTTTTTTAAATACATTAAACATTCATCAACATTTACTCCTAGAAAACGTTTTTATTAGTCAAATAAAGCCTAAATCAAATAACAAAATAAGTTCAATATGCGGATTGCTACAATATGCAATAAAACTAGTAAATGGCCGGCTGTTCATACGATTGAATTGCAGGGATCCAGGATTCGAGGATTTTTTATCGATGTCCGCGTGGTGACCGCATTGAAGCATACAAGTTTACTCATAGGTAAACAAGGCCCCAGAAGAAGTACTGGAATTAGAAACAAGAACCAACACCAGGGGCCACGGCTATAAAGTAAAAGAACTGCGTTGCAACTCATCCACGCGACAACATTTCTTCTCGCTTCGAGTCACCGACATGTGGAACAGCCTCCCTGATTACATCGTTGACGCTAAGAGTATGAACGCGTTCAGGAACAGACTAGATAAAGCTATGGAACAATATATGTTCAGACTTGAAATGCCTAGCATCATATCGAACCCGGTGGAAGTCTTGTAGCTATTTCAAACTATCGTCAGTTTTTAAAAGGTCCGGTCAAAGGACCTCATTTCAGATCTGTGAATAAGTCGTGAAAAGTGCAAGCATCAGCGACAGGCCACATCAGGCCTATTTTTCAGCGCCAACATCACTATGATATGATATGATATTAGATATAGAGACTTAATTTGTATTCAATTAGGTATTGTCAGCACGAGTTGTTGATAAATATACAACACTAACCCCTTCAAATTTCAAAAATTATCTTTCCCATCTTTAACATTCATTTTTATCACCAGTTGTTGGTCTTAAATCATGGCCTACAAATGAAACTATGAAAGCTATAAAAAATTCTCCAAGCCATTGAAGTGTACAAACAAAGTTTCTAATTAAATTAGCCATAAAAAATTCTCTTTTTTGTTTCCTGCGCAGAGAACGGAAAACTTGATCAGAAACTAAAAACTAACTCGTCTATTATAAGAGGACACCAGTAATTCGATGGTTCTGTTAATTATTAATAGTAGTAGTAATGTTTATTATTAATTAACCCTGTTCTATTATTAAGTCGCTGTTCTGTTCAATGAATAATAGCAGCAAGCAAGCAATCCTATTCGTTGTGATGGCCTATGAACAATTTTTGAAAAAGTTCAGTCCTAGAAACACAAATAAATCAATTAGTAAAGTAAATGCACTAAAAATAAATAGATAAGACATGAAAATAATGCTAGTAAACGTAAACGGCCTATCTATTTACTATTTCAAGAGGAAAGGAGCTGAAAGCGGCATTCAGACTAGGCTTCTGTTTGAATATATACAGGGATTCTAAAATTCGTAGATCACTAACACCGGATGCGGAAGCTANCATCGAACGATATTGGTCATTGCGGCTGCTGTCCCTAGCTTAGGGTTGGCAGCCTAACCCTAGCTTAGGGGCTAGGCTGACTAGCACTAGCACTGTCTCTTATACACATCTAGATGTGTATAAGAGACAGATCGTTAACATATCCACCATTTACCGACTTATTTACCTGAAAATTCTATCAGAACTGAGGTAATTTACCGTAATTAGTGCATTTCAAGCATCCTAGAATGTCAGGGTCGAGAAACAATGTTGCCGATGTATACAATTATAGGGTTCGCCCACAGAAATAAATGTCTCTCATTAAATCGTTCAATCTAATAATTTTCAATTATCATCCTAGGCATGGTCATTGTTGATTTTTTTCTTGGATGATTAACTCGTATGTGCCACAGTTCATGAGTTCGTCATTCATATTTAGCTTAGTTTCCGCTCGAATGAATTTTTTTATAAAAAAAATCATAGAAAATATTATGGCAGTATGTAATCAAAATTCTTGAGTTTAAGTACTGGATATTTTTGTAGCAATTATTTGATACGTTAAATGTAATTTGATATCTCACTTTATAGCGCCAAACATATTTACATGCATTTAAAGTGCCTATAGCTCAATGATTACTGCTCTCAAATGAAAGGCATTAAGAATGTTAAAATTAACTGATATAAATAGCATAGAAATTGTTCAGTAAAGATGTTTGGGTCATATGTAGAAGATAGATTAGATCTCGAATTTATTTGCACGATTTCGAGGTGGAAAATCAGTATAAATAAATCTAAAATATAATTTTTCGTAAATGATTTAAGTACTAAATCATTTCGGGGGGAATTCTTCAATACTTTGGATTTCAGAGGTCATCTTGATGGACTTATTTCTGTTCCAAAAGAACAGAGCGTTCAGTTAGTTAGACGAGAATTTATTTTGATGCAAATAAATAATTGGGAATATATATACGGTTGTCTGGCTTTTTGAAAATTTTGGCAGTTTTCGTATGAAAGTGAAGTAGGATCCGGTTTACAACTCTCTCATCTGCGGAATCGATAATTTCTATCATTTCACAGCCCTATCAATATCTTCATTAATGGGCAGCTGCGAGATGCAATCAGTTGCAGTCTCTTAGTCGCCGTTCAAAAATAATTACCATTATCTATCGGCAGTTATAAACAACTTAAGCGAATATTCGAGATATATATGAAGAAGTACTGAGCAGTTAAATATACAACCCTCCTATCACTTTTTTCGAGGGGGTAACTAAATAAGTTACCATGCGTCACGAATGCACCTTCAATGCATGAGGTTGGACTAGACCAATGATTCCCAAACTTTTTCAAGCTGGCGCCCCCTATGGCTCCTTAGTGAATTTAGAGAATCGTTCGTTAAATATCCATCAGAAGTTGTCGAAAAGTATAACTACTATTAGGCATTTTTTCTATGTGTGAACAAATATTTGATGTCAATTTTCCCATATCTGGAGTGCAACAAATCTATTCGGATACGATTTGAAAAAGTATCGCACTACTGTGCACATTTCACCCATACATTTCACCCACATCATTGTGAATATGGTCTCATTTTAATTTCTTTTACCATACACTTGATACGAACGGATCGGTTTAGTCCAACTTGTTACATTGCAGGTGCATTCACGAGCGACTAAAATTTACTTAGTTATACCGCGAAAGAAGTGATGGAAGAGATTTATTATTAAATGTTCAGTATTTTTGGTTATTCGTTCTAATCACTCAGTACTATATAGTCTCATTTGGTCACTTTTAAATTTTGATATTTTTGAACGCTGGTCAAGAGATTGCAATTGATTGTATCTCGCAGCAGCGTATTCGACGATTATTTCTATAGTGCAGTGAAATTGAGTAAAATATTCTTACTGCGGGAAAAAGAGTTTCCCGCAGTAAGCCAGAAAGCCGTATATATGTTTCTGGTTCTTTATCCACATCAAATTAATTTCTCAACTAACTAACTAAACGCTCCGCTCTTTTGGAACAGAATTGAGTCCCATAAGATGAAAAAATAATTGAAATCCACATTAGTGACGAATTTTTCTCAATATGATGTAATATTTAAATAATTTTATGTCAAATTTAATTTTGGGTTTATTCATAGATTAATTCTTCCTCGAAATCGTGCAAATGAATTCGACTTCTAATCGAGCACATATGACACGCACATGTTTACTGAACAATTACTATGCTATTTATTTGAATTAATTGCTTCAATAGTTAATCCTATTATTTGAGAGCAGTAATCAATGAGCTATAGGCACTGCAAATGCCTGCAAATATGTTTGGCGCTATAAAGTGAGCCATCTCATCACAGTTAACATGAGGAATAATTACTTGTAAATGCGTCCACAATTCAACTCATGAATTTTGATTAGTAATTGCCGTGGAATTTAATATTTCTATGAACTTATAGAAAAAAACTTATTCTATTGGAAACACAACTAAATACATAACACGAACCTCCAGAATGATAATATGTATACCATATCATATCATATTAAATCATATCAAATTATATCATATCATATCATATCATATCATATCATATCATATCATATCATATCATATCATATCATATCACATCATATCATATCGTATCATATCATATCATATATCATATTATATCATATCATATCATATCATATCATATCATATCATATCATATCATATATCATATTATATCATATCATATCATATCATAACATGAGCCACTCTTTGAGATGGCAGACGGCCGGTTAGTTCATTGCTAATCGGCAATCGCATATTAATATTAATCTGTTATTTAATTTAGGCTTTACGTTTAATGGGTTTTTACAAACAAACGCTTCTAATATTCGTATAACAATTTTTGTTCGTCACCACCACCATCATTCCCATTCATCGGCAAGTTTGTAAGTCCGATTCTGAGCGATGATAAATTTGAGCCTGAAGAGGTTTAATGAAGAAATGGTATTTTTGCGGATGATCACATCAACTTGATGATGTGAAATCTGGCATGAATCATGCTAATAGATATTTACTTCCTTAGTATCCTTAGTATTTGTTTGGGAAGAGTATAAGAGTATCATTCAGTAAATATCCATTAGAAGTTTTTATAAATTGGAACTACTATACTGGATTTTTCCAAATGTATGCAACTATATGATCTAAAGTTCCCCTTATGTGGAGTGCAGCAAATCATTTCAGCTACGATGTGAAGAAGTATCGCAATACTGTGCACTTCACACATACAGTTCGCCCACATCATTGTGAATATTTCCTCGTTGTAATTTCTTTCACTATCCACTTAGAACGAACGAATCGGTCCAGTCCAACCTCATGCATTGCAGGTACATTCGTGCCACGTGATAACTTATTTAGTTAATCCTCAAAAAAAGTGATGGGAGGATTGTATAATGAACTGCTCAGTACTTTTTCATATTCATTCAAAATACACTCCTGTTTGAGCGTAACACGTCAAATTGTTATAGCAGTAATTAATTATGAACGGTGGCTAAGCGAGTGCATGTGATTGCACCTCTCAGCTGCCCATATATGAAGATAATATTAGGACTGGGAAGTGATAGAAAATGTCGATGCAGCAGATGAGGGAGTTGTAAACCGAATCCTACTTGAATCCTACTTCACTTTCATGCGAAAACTGCCAAAATTTTCAAAACGCCAGAAAACCGTATATATGTTCCCGATTATTTATCTGCATCAAATTAAATTCTCGACTAACTAACTGAACGCTCTGTTGTCTTGGAACAGAAATAAGTCCATCAAGATGACTTTTGAAATCCATAGTACTGAAGAATTACCCTCAATATGATATAGTACTTAAATAATTTATGAAAAACCTAATTATGGATTTATTCATTTTGAATTTCTACCTCAAAATCGTGCAAATAAATTCAAGAACAAATCCATCAACCAAATATGACCCGAAAATGTTTCCTGAACAATCACTTCGATATTTATTTGAATTAATTTCCAATATATATGCCTTCTATTCGAGAGTAGTAATAAATGAGCTATAGGCACTGCAAATGCCTGCAAATATGTTTGGCGCTATACAGTGAGCTATCCCAACACAGTTAACGTAAGAAATAATTTTTGATTTCAAATTTCCCTAATATTTAAATTTTCTATGTCTAAATAGAAAAAACATATTCGACCGGAAACTGAACTAAATATATATCACGAACCCTAGAACGGTAATACATACGAGTTAATCACCCAACAAAAAGTCTACAATGACCAAGCCTGGGAATATAATGAAAATTAAGATTGAATGATTTAATTTGAGACTATTATCTCAATGGATGAACAATAGGGCGATCCCTCAATAGGTGATCCCTATAATTTTACACATCGGCATCGTATGTTGGACAACGTATCGTTGTTCATCATGTGGAGTCTATAGTGGTATATATATAGTATATAGTCTAATCAAGAAATTTCTTCCAAACTACTGAACAGATTGGAACGAAACTTGGTATTTAATCTGTGTAATGACACAGTGTATAATGTGCTGGTCTGTGGGCTGTGCTGGCCATGCGAGATTTAAATACCTAACCTTAGCTACGGTGATGTTTAGCTCGTCACAATTTTTTCGATTTTGCCTTCGTTTGCGAATTACGCGGCTATACGTAAACGGCTCTTGGTTAAACCGGCCGGTAGAAAAGCCGGTCGTTCCTCCTATATCTGTATAACTCGCGAACGAAAGCAAAATAGAAAAATTGTCACGAGCTAAACATCGCCGTTGGGAGGTTAGGTATTTAAATACAAAGTTTCGTTGAAATCAGTTCAGTAGTTTAGAAGAAATTTCTTGATCGCCGCAAATATAAGCGACAAATTACCTGGCGATACAGGCCGAACATAAGGACGTGTGAAATCAAGAATGACGGGGAAATGAAAAAACTACACTCAAACAACGGCAAAATCGAACAAAATTTATAAGCTTAAAAAATTACCGTTTGGTTGTTAGGAATGTGTATTCAAAATATCGTTCAAATCTCTTCAGTAGTTTGGAAAAAATTCTTTGATCACTGAGAATTTCGGCCTGTATCGCAATAAAACTCACGAATGAAGGTGAAATTTAAAAAAATTTCACGAGCTAAACATCACCGTATGGTTCTAATGAATACGTGTTCCAAGTTTCATTACGCTGTGTTCATTAGTTTGGGAGATATTCTTTTATTATTGAATATGGAGATTGGCCGTGAGACCGGCCACGAGACCGGCCGAAAATTTACCCAAGACGCCCTAGGTTTCTAGTGCTGAAACAGTTAAAACAGCTGAAAAACATATTGGTTTACTAAATGGGGCTCACTTCACTAAGGGCCCTAGTAACAATTTTCAAAGGGGCCCATGTTTGGTCCCAAGTGGCATGACAATATTGGCCACATGTAAAAATGCCATATGGCAGCCCCATGGTTTTTGTGAAAATTCTGCCCAGCTAGGCCACGTAGAAATCACATGATTTCTACATAGGGCCAATATACCTCATACATATATCATATCATATCATATCATATCATATCATATCATATCATATCATATCATATCATATCATATCATATCATATCATATCATACAAAATCATATCAAATCATATCATATCATATCATATCATATCATATCATATCATAACATGAGCCAGTCTTTGAGATGGCAGACGACCTGTTAGTTCATTGCTATTCGGCAATCGCATATTGAGCTTAATTTGTTATTTAATTTAGGCTTTACGTGACCAATAAAAACAGTTTCTAGGAGCAAATTTTTAAGAATTTTTAACGTGTTTTTAACAAACGCTTCTAATATTCGTATAACAATTTTTGTTCGTTACCACCACCATCATTCCCATTCATCGGCAAGTTTGTAAGTCCGATTCTGAGCGATGATAAATTTGAGCCTGAAGAAGTTTAATGAAGAAATAGTATTTCTGCGGACGTAGACCTTGATGATGTGAAATCTGGCATGAATCATGCTAATAGATATCCACTTCCTTAGTATCCTTAGTATTTGTTTGGGAAGAGTATAAGAGTATCATTCAGTAAATATCCATTAGAAGTTTTATAAATTGTAACTACTATACGGGATTTTTTCCAAATGTATGCAACTATATGATCTAAATTTCCCCATATGTGGAGTGCAGCAAATCATTTCAGCTACGATGTGAAAAAGTATCGCAATTCTGTGCACTTCACACATTCAGTTCGCTCACATCATTGTGAATATTTCCTCGTTATAATTTCTTTCACAATCCACTTGGTACGAACGAATCGGTCCAGTCCAACCTCATGCATTGCAGGTACATCCGTTTCATGTGATAACTTACTTAGTTACTCCTCGAAAAAAGTGATGGGAGGATTGTATAATAAACTGCTCAGTACTTTTCATATTCATTCAAAATACACTTGTCGTTTGAGCGAAACGAAACGAATTGTTATAGCAGTAATTAATTTTGAACGGTGGCTAAGCGAGTGCATGTGATTGCATCTCTCAGCTGCCCATATAGGACGATAATATTAGGATTGGGAAATGATAGAAAATGTCGATGCAGCAGATGAGGGAGATGTAAACCGAATCCTACTTCACTTTCATGCGAAAACTGCCAAAATTTTCAAAACGCCAGAAAACCATATATATGTCCCCGATTATTTATCTGCATCAAAATAAATTCTCGACTAACTAACTGAACGCTCTGTTCTCTTGGAACAGAAATAAGTCCATCAAGATGACTTTTGAAATCCATAGTACTGAAGAATTACCCTCAATATGATATAGTACTTCAATAGTTTATGAAAAACCTAATTATGGATTTATTTATTCTGAATTTCTACCTCAAAATCGTGCAAATAAATTCAAGAACTAATCCATCGACCAAATATGACCCAAAAATGTTTCCTGAACAATCACTTCGATATTTATTTGAATTAATATCCAATATATATGCCTTCTATTCGAGAGCAGTAATAAATGAGCTATAGGCACTGCAAATGCCTACAAATATGTTTGGCGCTACACAGTGAGCTATCCCAACACAGTTAACATAAGAAATAATTGCTCAAAGCAATCCCCACTAGTCAAGAACTTTGATTACAAAATTCCCAAATATTTAATTTAAATTACCTATGTACAAATAGAAAAAACGTATTCGACCGGAGTCTAAGCTAAATATATATCACGAACCCTAGAACGGTAATACATGCGAGTTAGTCACCCAAGAAAAAATCTACAATGACCAAGCCTGAAAATATAATGAAAAATTATAAGATTGAATGATTTAATTTGAGACTATTATCTTAATGGATGAACAATAGGGTGATCCCTCAATAGGTGATCCCTATATTTTTACACATCGCCGCCTGTGTTTTTAGTTTTTAGTCATCGCCAACGTTGTCACTCAGCCCTGACATTCTAGGATGCTTGAAATGCACCAATTACGGTAAATTACATCAGTTCTGATAGAATTTTTAGGTAAAGAAGTCGGTAAATAGAGGATATGTTAACGATGATGAGCAGGGTCTGTCCATCATTCCATCAAGCACTGGGGGCAGGGTTGTTGTTGTTGTGGTTCCCCTGTCTCACTTTTACAAGAGACCCTCCTCGCGCAGGTACGACACCACCGACAGGGGGTCGCTCCAGAGCTGTAGGGTCGAGGTTATGTGGTGGTGTTGTCTGAGGTCCTGCCAGAGCGGACATTCCAGGAGAATGTGGGCGATTGTGTGAGGAGCTCTCTGGCAGGATGGACAGGTGTCTGAGTCTGCTTGGGCTATTCTGTTTACGTATGTTTGTAGTGAGGGGTGGTGGCCGCAGCGCAGCCTGGCTAGGTGTACTCTCTCCAGTCTAGAGAGCTGTGTTTCTGTGCTGCTTATGTCAGGTGGTGGGTGTCCAAGGGCTTTGTTGTTGCCGGCCAGCTCCAGCGTTCTAAGTGTCATAATTGTGTGTAAGTGTTTTGTCCAAGGACTTTGTTGTTGCCGGCCAGCTCCAGCGTTCTAAGTGTCATAATTGTGTGTAAGTGTTTTTTTGTGCTGGTGTTGCCTTGGGGTGAGGGTACTGTATCTAGTATGTTGGTGTAGTGTCTGTGTGGGGTTTGCACTATTTGTCTGTGTGTAGGTGGGTGGTTGCGTAGGTAGTGGCATGGGTGTTATGTGTTGTTTATGGCTGCGGCCATGAATTGTGTTCCTCTCATGTAGAGGTGTGCTTTTATGGGAAGTATTTTTGTTTCTGCATGAAGGTGTTCTATGGGGGTGCTTTGTGTGCAGCCTGTGACTACCCTGAGTGCTTTGTTTTGTAGTGTTTGAAGTTTCTGTATGTTTGAGTTGGATAGTGCGGGCGCCCAGGCGGGGCTGGCATAAGCCAGCACTGTTCTGATGAACTGTTTGTATGTTGGTGCTAGTGTTTCTTTGTTTTTGCCGAATTTGGTACCGCCTAGGGCCCGAAGTGAGTTGAGTCTGATGTTTGCGTTGTTTACTATGTTGTTGATGTGAGGGCCGAATGTCATGGAGGTGTTGTAAGTGACCCCTAGTATTTTTGTTTCTTGTGTGTGCGGGATCGGGGTGTTGTTTCATGTGATGTTTGGTCTGTATTGGTGCTCCTTTGTGTGGCTGGTCATTAATGTGTTTGTGGATTTACTAGGAGCAACCTTGAGTCTGTTCAGTGTGAGCCATTGTGATAAAGTGTTAAGATATGTTTGCGCTTGTTGAGTACATATCTCAACATTTTGTTGAGTTTGCGCTTGTTGAGTACCCGTCTGCGGACGGGTGAGTGGATGTTATTGTAACGTCGTCTGCGTAGGAGGCAATGTGGATGTTTGGAGGTGGTTCGGGTATGTCGTGCATGTATAGATTGAAGAGTGAGGGTGATAGGACGGAGCCCTGTGGGACTCCGTTGGGTATGAGTGATGTGTGTGATGACTTGCCTGAGACGTGTACGTATGCTTGTCTGCCTGATAGGTAATTGGCAAGCCAGCGTTTGTTGTTGTTGTGTAGTGTGGTGTTGTAAATTTTGTTTGTGAGAGGGAGGCGAGGGATGGCATCAAAGGCTTTACTGATGTCTATTGTAAGTATTAGTGTTCTGTGTGCGGGTTTGCGGGAGTTGATGTCATTGTTTATGCTTTGTGTGAGGTTTGTGAGTAGTGTTGGTGTGGTCTGAGTGGTGAGGTCTGAGTGGTGAGGTCTGAGTGGTGAGGTCTGAATCCGTGTTGTGTTGGAGAAAGTGTAATGTGCGGAGTGGCTGTGTTCAGTATGAGGCGCTCTATGACTGTTGAAGGTGTACAGAGTAGTGTGATTGGTCTGGATGAGACGGCCTCAGTGGGTGGTTTGTTGGGTTTGAGAAGTGTGATTATTTTGCCAATTTTCCAGATGTATGGTATTTTGGAGTGTGAGTAGGAGAAGTTGGCAATGTTTGTAAGTGTCGTGATTCCGTGTGGGCCAAGGTGTTTAAGGTGCATTTTTGTAATGTTGTCGGGCCCAGCAGCGGAAGAGTTTTCAATTTGTTGTATGACCCTTTTGGTGTCGTTTGTAGTGGCTAGGGTAGCTGTTGGGTCTAGTGGAAATTGTTGTTTGCGTCTGGTGATGCGTCTGTCTTCTTTGAATTTGGGTAACCTACTTATGTTTGCGTAGTGCTGTATTAGTATGCTTGTTTGTGCTTGTCTGATGGGGATGTTGTCTGTGTTGGTGGTGATTGCTGAGTGGGTGTGTTCTTGTTTACTGTTTGAGTTGTGTAAGCTGCGTATTGTTCTGTAAAGATGTGTGATGTTGGATTTGTGGTCCAGTGTATCCAGGAACTCGAGCCAGGCCCGATTCTGTTGCTCTGTAATTTTGTTCTGAATTTGTGCGTTTAGTTCCTAGATTTTTAGTTTAGGATTAGTTCTGGGGGGCAGGGTTTAGTTTAGTTTAGGTTTAGTTCCTGGAGCAGGGTTGTCCACCATTCCATCAAGCACTGGGCGTAGGGTTGTCCATCATTCCATCAAGCACTGGGGTCAGGGTTGTCCATCGTTCCATCAAGCACTGGGGGCAGGGTTGTCCATCATTCCATCAAGCACTGGGGGCAGAGTTGTCCATCATTCCATCAGGCACTGGAGGCAGGGTTGTCCATCATTCCATCAAGCACTGGGGTCAGGGTTGTCCATCGTTCCATCAAGCACTGGGGGCCGGGTTGTCCATCATTCCATCAAGCACTTGGGGCAGGGTTGTCAATCATTCCATCAAGAACTGGGCGTAGGGTTGTCCATCATTCCATCAAGCACTGGGCGTAGGGTTGTCCATCATTCCATCATTCCATTCCATCAAGCACTGGGGGCAGGGTTGTCCATCATTCCATCAAGCACTGGGGCAGGGTTGTCCATCATTCCATCAAGCACTGGGGCCTGATGGACGGACGTCGAGGTCACCACGCGGACGTCGATAAAAAAAGCCTTGAATTCTGGATCCCTGCAATTCAATTCAAGCTAGTGAACAGCCGGCCATTCACTAGTTTTATTCCTTATTGTAGCAATCAGCATAATGAGCTTATTTTGTTATATGTTTTAGGCTTTATTTGACTAATAAAAACGTTTTCTAGGAGCAAATGTTGATGAATATTAATGCGTTTCAAAAAACGCGTCTAAAAATTGAAATAAAAATTTTCGTACGTTACCACTACCATCATTCCCATTCATCGGCTCGTTTTTAAGTCCGATTCTGAACGGTGATAAATTTTAGCCTGAAGAGGTTTAATGAAGAAAAAGTATTCCTGTGGACGTAAACCTTGATGATGTGAAATCTGGCATGAATCTTGCTAATCAATATATCCTTAAGAGAATCATTCATTAAAGATCAAGTTTTTGATAATTATAACTACTATAAGGGATTTTTTCCAGGTGTGTACAAGTATTTGATGACAATTCCCCCATGTCTGGAGTGCAACAAATCAATTCGGCTACGACATACAAAGTAACGCACTACTGTGCCCATTTCACCCATACATTTCGCCCACATCATTGTGAATATTGTCTCATTATAATTTCTTTTACTATTCACTTGGTACGAACGAATCGGCCTAGTCCAACTTGTTACATTGCAGGTGCATTCGTGCGAGATTAAAACTTAGTTACTCCTCGAAAAAAGTGATGGAAGAGATTTGTTATGAAATGTTCAGTATTTTTGGTTATACGTTCAAAGCACTAAGTAAATAAAGTGCGTTTTGCCACACAGTTGAACTTCAAGCTATTTTTGAACGCTGACTTAGAGATGGCAACTGATTGCATCTCGCAGCAGCGTATCGACGACTGCATATGTAGTGCAGTGAAATGGTGTTAACATTATTTCCATGCGAAAACGAGTTGTACCATGAATCCTACTTCACTTTCATGCGAAAACTGCCCAAATATCGTAAAAGCCAGAAAACCACTTATATGTTCTCGATTATTTATTTGCATCAAATTAAATTCTCAACTAACTAAATGTTTCGTTCTTTAGAAACAGAAATAAGTCCCATAAGATAACAAAAGTTTTGAAATCCATAATACCGTCGAATTTCCCTCGATATTATGTTAAATAATATTATAAAAAAATAAATTTTCGATTTATATATAGTTAATCTCTGCCTCGAAATCTTGTAAATGAATTCGAGGTCCGATCCATCGACCACATATGACAGCACATGTTTCCTGAAAAATCACTTTGCTATTTATTTGGATTAATTTTTCCAATCGTTATACCTATTATTTGAGAGCAGTAATCAATGAGCTATAGGCACTTCAAATGCCTGCAAATATGTTTGACGCTATAAAGTGAGCTAACCCATCACAGTTAACGTAACAAATAACACTGTGCAACAACAACAACAACAACAAAAATTCATAACTCAAACCAAAATACCTTTCTCTAAAGGAATCGAGGTCGCTGATTTCAAATCTGCAAACAGATGTACTCTAGCAGGTATAGTTTTCGAGATAATCAAAATGTAATTTGGATGAAATTCCTGAAAATGCAACATTTGGTAATGTCAGGGCACCCCTCAAGGCGGCTGCAGGAAGGAAGGACAATGCGGCTAAGTTTTAATAGTTTACTAGAACAACAACAACACGAAAGAAGTCTTAGAACAAATAACATTGAAAGGACTGTAACTCTCAAAAGAGAAAAGAACTAATTACGTTGACTGTACTGCTTATAGGCACCTGGTGTGCATACCTCGAACGTTAATCTAGACTTGTGCTACGCTTGAATGAATACAGAGTTACTAAAACTACAGATGAACTTAAAGTCGGCTCCTCCTGGTGTCATCCACGGCTTGCAACGTACATTCACGCAGCCCCCATAACTCAACTTATGGTCTGCCAGCTCAGGTCGGAGTGGCGGCGGGCTCTGACGTGGCGAAGCAGGCTCGCGTAGAACGGGTTAGTTCTAGCAGTAAAGGAACATAACAGGGCTCCGAAGGTAGCAGGGTCAGCGCCACCGAGCAGGCCCACCGGCCTTCCTTAAGCAGAAGGGACATCGTCAGCACCAGGCTGTAAGTGTTGCTGCGCTGAGGCGTTAAAGCGAGCCGACTGCTGGGGCACTGACACAATTAACAAGAAAAAATGGCAACCAGCAAATTACACAATGGACAATGGTTATATCCAATAACATAAAGGCCAGACTTAGCCGCCAGTTATGATTAGGTCACTTCCGACTTCTCACCGAAGGTCACTTCGGTGAGATAGTTGAAACGCATGGATGGCCAAACTTGGCGCATAAAACCGTTGACGACCCAGTCAAAAATCTTGGCCGTGGCGCGCGCGATTATCGCCGTGGAAGGCGATTATAAGCGCAAAGCGGCAGATTGGCCGATTCTCCCAAATCTCGGCGAAATAGCGCCCGTGGGCTGAGAGCTGACGGGCGGGCCGCCCTACGACCATTGTGCAATATAGATTATAGACTGCATATATATATAACGTTCAGAGATTGAAATGCCCCCTCCCTTCCCCCCATAAGGGGGGGAAGGGAGGGGGCATTTTTTAAGCATTTTTCAGATTCGGCCGTGTCTGTCCCGAACGTATCAGGTACCAAATACGCGCACCCCACGATCGCCCCAAGCTCGACGAGTAATTTCACAAGATTCCATTTCGGCGCTTATTTCGCTACGGCAACCGGAACCTAATGCGGACACAGAGCTTCTAATTTACCCGGCCATAAGAACTTGGGGCATCCGTGTGCCAGCGGCTGACAGGTCTTCGAATTTCGATAGGGCTTACTTTGTTTATATTAATGAATGAGGTCGCCACGCCCACGTGATGAAAGAGGCCCGAAACTTTCTCAACCTGCAATTCAATCACATCAACAGCCGGCATTTCATCATGTCTTGAATAGTTTTTCTTCTTTAATGAAGTTGACTCCAAACAATAGCTCCGACGTGATCAAATACTGTTAAATTACTCAAAACATAATTATGAGTTCCGGAGAATACATCTTTTTGGTGGGTAACATAACAAGTCATATCGATGGGTGAAGCGCCGTTGGCAAGCCAGTCTTTGAGATGGCAGACGACCTGTTAGTTCATTGCTAATCGGCAATCCGCATATTGAGCTTAATTTACTATTTTATTTAGGCTTTACTTGGCTATCAAAAGCGTTTTCTAGGAACATATGTTTAAGAATGTTTGATGTGTTTTTAACAAACGCTTCTAATATTATTATAGTAATTTTCGTTCGTCACCACCACCATCATTCGCATCCATCAGCGCATTTTTAGGTCCTATTCTGAACGGTGATAAATTTGAGCCTGAAAAGGTATAAGGAAAAAAAGTATTCTTGCGGAAGTAGACCTTGATGATATGAAATCCGTCATGAATCCTGCCAATCAATATCTACTTAAGAGAAACATCCATTAGATATACATTCGAAGATTTTGAAAATGATAACTACAGGGTGTTTCAGAATTAAGTAACCCTTTTAATATGTTAGTAAATAAAAAACTAAGAACGTTATGAAGTTGAAACTTGTTTTATTTAAGAGAAGAACATTTTTATGGTAATATTGTATCCTAGTTTTTAAATATAATATCTTTTAAATGCCCACCACAATTGTTTTGACAAAATAGGGCTCTTCTCTTCCTGNAATGTCTCACATTTTTGCGCCAAACATATTAGCAGGCATTTGAAGTGGAACATAATATTTGTTGAACAATAACATAGTAATTGTTCAGGAAACATGCGCGGGTCATATGTGGTCGATGGATTAGATCTCGAATTCATTTACGCGATTTCGAGGCAAAACTTTACTATGGATGAATCCAAAATTTAGTTTTTCATAAAATTATTTATATACTACATCATAT
Source organism: Hyalella azteca (assembly GCF_000764305.2). Taxonomy (NCBI): domain Eukaryota; kingdom Metazoa; phylum Arthropoda; class Malacostraca; order Amphipoda; family Hyalellidae; genus Hyalella; species Hyalella azteca. The sequence continues at coordinate 19,657 of NW_025938362.1, read as the reverse complement.
TGAGGCAATTCATCAGTACTTAGGATTTTTACATTTTTAGGTCATCTTAATGGACTTATTTCTGTTCCAAAAACGGAGCGTTTAGTTAGTTAGTTGCGAATTAAATTTGATGCATATAAATGATCGGAAAAATATATACGATTTCCTGCTTAATGTAAATTTTGGCAGTTTTCGCATGATAGTCAAGTTGGATTCGTGTTACTACTCTTTTAACTGCTGAATTGATACTTTGCTCAATTTCAAGGCACTATTTATATTTTCTTCATTCATACGCTGATCAGAGACGCAATCAATGCTATCTCATCAAAGCGTTCGAAAATTTTAATAGACTTATCGAGTTCGAAGACCATCCGATTAAGGTAATTTGAACGTATAAGCAAAAATACTGAGCACTCTCTAATAAATTTCTCGAATAACTTCTTTCGAGGAGTAACTAAATAAGTTATTACCAGGCCCCAATTCACTTGCAATGTAGGAGGTTGGACTAAATCAATAGTTATTCGTTCGTATATAAGAAATTCTGTTCGGTTTTGATTTAAGGAAGACTATGAAGATTAAGTTTGAATAGTTGTTAACGTCTAGGATAAGGAATTAACAGTTAGGAGCTTGGAGGGAGGTGACAGATTGTGCATTCTAGATTGCTGTATAATGTACAGCATAATATGTGCATTTTCTCTCTATATTAACTTGATTTAATGCAAGGAATGGGCCCCTAGTCCTGTTAATGCATGCAAATTCACTTCTTTGGTTAGACCCAACATTGCGAAGTCGTCTATGACGCATTAATTACTTTGGCCTTATTGCCGGCCTTAAACCTTAACCTTAACCTTATTACTAATTAACTTATTTACTAAATTAGCTGAGTTGGGCCAACCTATTACTAACCATTGCACATTTTATCTAAGTCAAAATTCTGAAAGGCATCTAATGCCACTTCTAAATGGAGCCATCGGCAATAATTTAGAAGGTTGGTGAATCAATATTTGATCGCAATTAACTATACGACTGTATTTGACATCATATTGTTCAATTAAGAAGCCCATTGTATTTTACTGTAATTCAAGAAATTCTTTTTGTTACGTTACAGTATAATGACGCACATCACACGTCACCCATTCTGCGTGAGCTATGTCTTAAGGAACGCCTCGTCTATTTGCTGCTGCCGTATTTCGTGTCGCAAGGTTAACACTGGGAATCAAGTTCACTGTCAAATCATATGCCGATAAATTGGAATACTGAATATGATCATATAAAGCATACTTGAACTACGTTTGTCAGTTAATAAGACTGTTTTTTTTTCTCTGGTTGCAGTTGCTCCGCTGCTTCTTCACTTCTTATTCTCTTGCCTTATTCTTCGAAAACCTTCGAAGATTTATCTTGTGGATTCTCAAATAAAGTTTATCAGCGATTATATTCGTGTAAATTCCTTACATAATAATACCTCTAAATTATTTCAGATTTGTGAGTGACAAGTTCCTAGTTTCCCTATGTACTAAACTTATTCATTTCAGCTGACTAGCGTTATTGCGTAATGGCTACCGCGATAGCTATGGACGAATTATTGATTGAAGAAAAGTGTCCTAATTTGGCTGAATTGAAAAGCAAACGCGCGGTCCTGAAGCGTAAAGTTACGTTGACCCTCAAGGCGGCTGCTGACGACGATGACTCGCGTAGGGTGCGCACGTGTGGGGAGACGGTGGGTGATTTGCTTATTGGTATTGGCAAGCTTGATGAGAAAATCAATGCTTACCTTAAAGAGCAAAAGGATGCCAGCATCCTCAACGATGAAATTGAGCATCAGTGTTCCTATGAACTTGATGTGAAAACCAAGTTGCGGGATTTGAAGAAGCCGCTATCTCCAGTCTAAGCTTAAAAGTAATTATTGTGACCTTAAATTACCGCATTTGAGTTGCGGTACCTTCTCTGGCGAGGGTACTACCCATCAAGATTACTTTACTTTCTTGACTCAATTTAATAATATCATTGGTCTCAGAGATAACCTTACTGCCTCAGGCAAATATACCTATTTAAAATCATATTTGCGGGGATATGCCTCCAAATTAATCGAACACCTTAGCATTGCTGATGAAAATTATCCAGTTGCCTTAGCGCTCCTTAAAAATGAATTCCTTAATCAAAATTGTCTAGTCGATGACTTGTTCAAGAAGTTACTTTCCATTAAACCCAAAGTTGACCCCACATACGAGGACACTAAACTGTGCATTAATCAAGTTAGGAGCATTCTTGCCGATCTTAAGCAGAATGAGCGCGATTTGTTGGATGACGATTAATCTTGTAACGAATTTGTGAGTCACATTGTCTTTTGTGAGTCACATCCCATCACAGTTAACGTAACAAATAATTGCCCAAAAAACTACCCACTACTCAAGAATTTTGATTACATATTGCCCTAATATATACATTTTCTATGTACTTTCAGAAAAAACTTATTCGACCGGGGACTAAGCTTGCATATATCAAGAAATCCTGAATGGTAATATTGTACATACGAGTTAATTATCCAAGAAAAAATCTACAACAACCATTCCTGTGATTATAATGAAAAAATATAAGTATGAATGATCTAATTTGAGACAATTATTTCAATGGGTGAACCCTATAATTGTATACATCGGAAACGCTATCGCTCAACCCTGTTATTCTAGGATGCTGGAAACGAATTAATTACGGGAAATTAGGGCAACCATCGAAATGACTTGTTACGTCATCCATCAAAAAGATGTATCCTCCGGAATTAATTATTATATTTTAGTATTAGCTGACATATTCCATTAGGTATGACTAATCAGTTGTGGAATGCCCGCGTTATTATATGGAGCGTCGCGCTAACGGAGTTGGAAGTTCGGTATTCTCCTTGGGAAGTAAATTTTCAGCCTCGGTCCAATGTTTCGTTCATTGCTAAAAATAATAGTTTTTCAGAGTTAATTTGATTAGAAATGCCGTCCTGATACGCGTCATTGGTTTGGTAAATTTTTTAAAGCTTTCATTTATAAGGCATGAGTTAAGACCAATAACTAGTGATAAATATGAATGGTAAGGATGCGAGGGACAAATTGCGGAAATTTTAAGTAGTTGTTGATGAATATTTATCAACAACTCGTGTTGCCAATACCTAATTTAACACAAATGTATACATGCCATCAAATGGACATTTTTTAATTGTGTGNCATATCATATCATATCATATCATATCATATCATATCATATCATATCATATCATATCATATCATATCATATCATATCATATCATATCATATCATATCATATCATATCATATCATATCATATCATATCATATCATATCATATCATATCATATCATATCATATCATATCATATCATATCATATCATATCATATCATATCATATCATATCATTATCATATCATATCATATCATATCATATCATATCATATCATATAAATCATATCATATCATATCATATCATATCATATCATATCATATCATATCATATCATATAATATCATATCATATCATATCATATCATATCATATCATATCATATCATATAATATCATATCATATCATGTCATATCATATCATATCATATCATATCATATCATATCATATCATATCATATTATATAATATCATATCATATCATATCATATCATATCATATCATACAATATCATATCATATCATATCATTTCATATCGTATCATATCATATCATATCATATCATAGTGATGTCCGCGCTGAAGATTAGTCCTGATGTGGCCTGTCGCCGATTCTTGAATTTTTCGCGACTTTTCCACAGGAGATCTAACAACAGGTCCCATGACCGGATCTTTGCAAAATTGACGATAGTTTGAAATAACTATTAGACTTCCACCATGTTCGATATGGTGCTAGGCATTTCAAGTCTGAACATATATTTTTCCATTGCTTTATCTAGTCTGTTCTAGAAGGCGTTCAAACTCTGAGCGTCAACGATGTAATTATCAGGGAGGCTGTTCCACACGTCGTTGACTCGAAAAATATTCTGTCGCAGTGTTTATATTTTATAGCCGTGGCCCCTGGTGTTGGTTCTTGTTTAAAATTCCAGTACTTCTTCTGGGGCCTTGTTTACCTATGAGTAAACTTGTATACTTCAATGAGGTCACCACACGAACGTCGATAAAAAAGCCTCGAATCCTGGATCCCTGCAATTCAATCGTATGAACAGCCGGCCATTCAATAGTTTTATTATATATTGTAGCAATCCGCATATTGAGTTTATTTTGTTATTAGATTTAGGCTTTATTTGACAAATAAAAACGTTTTCTAGGAGCAAATGTTGATGAATGTTTAATATGTTTCAAAAAACGCTTCTTAATATTGAAATAACAATTTTCGTACTCTACCACTACCATCATTCCCTGTACAAAAATCTGGTGGAATTCATTTTAAATTTGGTAGTCATTAATAATCCGCTTTTCTGGCCGGTGTCAAGCCGAACCCGAAGAAGAATAATAGCAGCAAGAACAATCAGATTTCCCACACCAGCCGAACCGCACGGTGCTCCCGCTTCACCTGTGTTTGCCTAGCACTTTTTTGGAAGGCATACCTGCAGCATCTTACCTCGGCCGCGGTCCTGCTCTCCTCTTGATCTGGCGTTGTGGTGGCTCGGCGAGAGCGTGGTTCCCCTACCTGGAGCTCAGACGCTCTCCTGCTCGGCAGCTGTGGTCACGGTGGTGCTACACTCCTTGAGGCTACACTCCTTGAAGCTTCGGAGATGTCAGAGGTGAGGCTTGATTCTTGGCCAGAACCTGCTTACCTCGCTCCTAGCCAATTTGGACCGTTATTAATTTGTGAATTCCACCGATTTTTTGTTGAACACTGATATTAATTAGCCATGTACTATATTCAACCAATTCTCAAGTTTGGGTTTGTTTACCGGCAGGTGTGAACCGTGTGATGTTCATGGCCAGCCATGGATGACCGAGCCAGCATTTGATCCATCCTTCGAACTTAAATAAAGCCTGTTCAGTTTCTAGTAGCAATCCTTTCTTATTTTCCTGATTCGTTGAAATTGGTTATGGTTAATAACTGAAGTCGGAAATTCAGTCATCTTCTATTAGAAATTAAATTCAATATTCATTATTTTTGTATATTCCCATTCATCGGCACGTTTTAAAGTCCGATTCTGAACGTTGATCAATTTTAGCCTGAAGAGATTTAATGGAGAAAAAGTATTCCTGTGGACGTAGACCTTGATGATGTGAAATCTGGCAGGAATCTTGCTAATCAATTTCTCCTTGAGAGAATCATTCAATAAATATCAAGTTTTTGATAATTATAACTACTATAAGGGAATTTTTCCAGGTGTGTACAAGTATTTGATGATACTTCCCCCATGTCTGGAGTGCAACAAATCAATTCGGCTACGACATAAAAAGTAACGCACTTCTGTGCCTATTTCACCCATACATTTCGACCACTTCATTGTGAAAATTCTCATTTTAGTTTCATTTACTATTCACTTGGTACGAACGAATCGGCCTAGTCCAACTTGTTACATTGCAGGTGCATTCGTGCGAGATGAAAACTTACTCAGTTACTCCTCAAAAAAAGTGATGGAAGAGATTCGTTATCAAATGTTCAGTATTTTTGGTTATACGTTCAACGCACTAAGTTAATGAATGGAGGGTTGTTCAAACTCCGGTACTTTATTTTTGAACTCTGACTTAGAGATGGCAACTGATTGCATCTCGCAGCAGCGTATCGACGACTACATATGTAGTGCAGTGAAATGGCGTTAATATTATTTCCATGCGAAAACGAGTTGTACCATGAATCCTACTTCACTTTCATGCAAAAACTGCGCAAATATCGTAGAAGCCAGGAAACCGTTTATGTGTTCCCGATTATTTATTCGCATCAAATTAAATTCTCAACTAACTAAATAACTGCTCAGTTCTTTTTGAACTGAAATAAGTCCCAAAAGATAACAAAAATTTTGAAAGTCATAATACCGACGAACTTCCCTCGATATGATGTTAAATAATTTCATAAAAACAATCAATTTTTGATTTATATATAGTTAATCTCTGCCTCGAAATCTTGTAAATGAATTCGAGATCCGATCCATCGACCGCATATGACAGCATATGTTTCCTGAAAAATCACTATGCCATTTATTTGGATTAATTTTTCCGATAGGTATACCTATTATTTGAAGGCAGTAATCAATGAGCTATAGGCACTTCAAATGCCTGCAAATATGTTTGACGCTATAAAGTAAGCTAACCCATCACAGTTAACGTAAGAAATTACACTGTGCAACAACAACGACAAAAAATTCAATTACACTGTGCAACAACAACGACAAAAAATTCATAACTTAAACCAAAATACCTTTCTCTAAAGGAATCTAGGTAGCTAATTTCTACTCTGCAAACAGAAGTACTATAACACGTATAGTTTTCGAGATATTCAAAAAATAATTTTGATGAAATTCCTAAAAATGCAACATTGGTAAACTGAACATGATTAAATAACATTGGATTATGCATTCCAAATAACGTATTTATGTGATCAAAATCTAAGAAAATGGTAATCAAGACAGTTTCAGAAGAAATCTTTACTAATTGCTATGATATTTATTTTGAAATGCTTTTCCCCCTTGATTTGCGATGGAGAGTAGATTCTTCCTCCCTTTGTAGCAACCAACAATAGCCTCCCATCATATTTGGATTAAAGCGACCTTAATTGATACCGACTTTACAAAAGCACAATATCTTGGTGAAAACGCTCACCATGCTCATCACTTATATCCCCATTATTTCAGGGAAAAATTCCAAGTGGGAAAAAAGAAAATGCATCTTCAAAGACATGCGGCAACCCATCTTGTGGTAGGCTTCAATCATATCTTCAACCAGTGCAACATAATTTTCTGCCTTGTAGTTTCCCAGGAAGTTACTTACTTCAAAGATGAAGGAGTTCCAAGCAGCTAATTCCAAAGGGTTTAGTGTATTCTTGAAGTCTTCATATTTGACAAGCTCTCGGATTTGTGGACCCACAAATATACCTGCCTTAAACTTTGCATCAGTCTTGGCAGCCAAAAATTTTCTCTTCAGGTATTGTATAGCAGGGTTATCATGGGGGATTCCTTTTACAAAATTTTTCATCAATCCTAGTTGGATGTGTAATGAACGTAAATGTACTTTTTGGGGGTCGACTTAAGGTACATGCTTGACACTGTACCTGTCAACAGTGTATTCATCCCTCTTTGGCCATCCTTTCACGATGTAATGATATTTGTTATCTCGACTATGCCAGAGACATAAATAGCACATTTTTTGTTATATCCTAATTGCAGCCCTAGAAGAGGACAAATGACTTTCAGGTAGCCGCATATATTCCAGTTGTAGCAAGAATATTTTATACCTTGAAGGATGTACTCCATGGATTCATATGTTTCCGACATGCCTACAATATGGACAACCGGAACAGAAGGTCTATCATTGCCATTTTTCAGCAAAACAGCCTTTAAACTAGTTTTACTTGAATCGATGAAAAGTCTCCATTCACTGGTATGATGTTCAATATCTGATTTTTCCATGAGCCTATCAATATCAGTACAAAAACATGCATTATTTTCTTGAACAAAATAATATGCTAGATAAGCATGTCTTTATCGAAAAACTGGAGTTTTGCTGCCTGGTTCTAGAAGCCCCATTCCTATAACCTAGAGCCTAAAAGTTCAGCATTATCTTTAGTAAGGGACATATCTGTGACAAGGTCATTAAGTCTTTGCTTATTGGCCAACAGCAACTTTGGTTCATGAGAAGAGGCTATTTTCCAAACTATCGTCAGTTTGGAAAAGATCCGGTAAAAGGACCTGCTGTTAGAAAAGTAATATCAGGTCAATTCCTCAGCGCCGACATCACTATGATATGATATCATATGGTATATGATATGATATGATATGATATGATATATTTAATTTTTAGTAGATTAGGTATTGGCAACATGAGTTTTTGATAAATATTCATTAACAACTCCTTAAAATTTCAACAATTTGTCTGTCGCTTCTGTATCATTAATATATATCGCTAGTTAGATGTCTTAAGTAATGTCTTACAAATGAAAGATTTTTAAAAAATTCTCCAAACCATTGGAGTATATCCGGACTACGTTCCTAATGAAGTTAACCCTAAAAATATTATTTTTTGCGCAAAGAATGAAACATTTGAGCCGAAACTAAAAAATTTACTATCCAATTCTGGCAGGACACCATTAGTTGGATGGTTCTGTTAATTAGTAATAGTAGAAATGCTGTTTATTAATAATTAGCCTTGTTTTATTAATAATTTGGCATTCTGTTCAATTAATAATAGCAGCGAGTAATCAATCCTATTCGTCATGTTGGCCTATAAACAATTCTTGAACATCGTAATCTAATGATGAAATAAATTGACATTGTAATTCTCTAGGCATTCACTGGTCATGGAGTGAACAGTAAAGTATACGATGAATAAGTATAACAACGATGAAATTTGAATGAGAAATCCGTATGATGTTTACATAGGATTTATTTAATTTTCCATCTCATGCTTGTGTTTTGCTGCTCATCATAAGCGGCAAATAAATATTTCAGAGCTGCACGGTGAGAAGGGGGCATTCCCAGGGAGAATACACCATCTTCAGACACCATATTCATCATTAGCAACTTATTTGCTCACTAAAGTGAGAGAAGTTGAAGTGGTGGGTGGATTTTAATCAGGCTTATGTCATGTGATGAGTGAAAACGTTGCCTGGACGACACATAAGAGGGCTTATTCATTTCGCTCACATAATTGTGAATATTGCCTCCTTGTAATTTCTTTCACTATCTACATTGTACGAACGAATCGGTTTTGTCCAATTTCTTACATTGCAGGTGCATTCATGCCAGGTGCTCAGTATTTTTGGACATGTGTTTGGGTCACTCGAACAAATTATTACAAATTTAATTAAAAAAAAAAAAAAACAAATTTAATTGTCACCAATATGATTTTTCGAGCGCTGGCGAAGAGATTGCAACTGGTTGGATCTCATAGCAGCGCGTCCATGAAGGAGATATAAATATTTCAGGGAAGTTGTGTAAAATGTTCTTTAACAGGAAAAAAAGTTGAAACACGACTACTAAACTCCACTCTCATGCTGAAACTGCCCAAATTTACATGAAGCCTGAAATCCGTATATATGTTTCCGATTATTTATTTGCATCAAATTGAATTCTCGACTAACAAACTAAACGATCCTTCCTTTTGTAACAGAAATAACTCCCATAAGATGACCTATCAATTTTCAAATCCTTAATACTGAAAAATTTCCCTCAAAATGACGTAGTACTTAAACAATTTTACAAGAAAAACAATTTTATATTTATTTATTGTTAAGTTTTTCCTCTAAATCGTGTTAATAAATTCGAGATCTAATCCAACCACCGCATTTGACCCGCATGTGTTTATTTAACAATCAGTATGCTATTTATTAAAATCAATTTCTTCAATAGCTTATCCTATTATTTGAGATCAGTAATCAATGAGCTATAGGCACTTCAAATGCCTGCAAATATGTTTGGCGCTGTAAAGTGAGCTATCCCATCACAGTTAACGTTAGGAATAATTACTGAAGAAAGCATGCAATAACGAAACTCGTGAATTTTGATTATAAATTGCCTTCTAATAGGAATTTCCAAGGAAATTGTAGCAAAACCTTATTCGAGCGGAAACTAAATTAAATAAGTATTATGAACTGTCAAGCCTACAAAAAAATAAGTAACAACTGTCGAGCCTACAGCGCGGTATGTGAGCCCAGCGTTTCAAGCTGAAGGTTTTGCGATCAGTGTCTGAGCTCAGTGTAATCCAGTGATATCCAGTGTAATAGACTAATAGTGTAAAATATCCACTTTAATATTATAAGAAGAAAAACAAGTTAAGATGGTGAAATGTGTTGTGATGCAACCCCCTATGGGTAGTTCGTGCATAATTTGGAAGGAGCTTTGCAATGCGGCACTTGTACTACAGTGCAGCAAATGTACTACAGTGCAGTAAATGCCAGTCATTCATTCATCTAAAATGCGCAGAATTACCTATTTCTTGCCTTTTTCGGCTTGACCAGACCAGAGCCTACTATGAATGTACGTACAGCGTGATGACCAATTGTAAAAGTTTCAAAGAAAGCGAAACTAAGCTTATCGCAGCCATGAAATAAAAACCTAAACTAATTGGTGGCGTGCCCGGTGGTGCTGGCCACACCTCACTCCTTGCCACCTCCCCTTCCCTTGCAGCTAACTGTACCCTTGCCTCATCCCGTACCACCTCCCACATCCCTTCCTTCACTTCTAACCCTACATCTACCGCCAGCCTTATTCTTGCATTCAGCCCTTTCAGTGCCCCTTTATCTCATCCTGTCCCCTTTCCAACCTCTGATCTGAGCTCAAACGCTTACACCGCCTACGCTCCGGCCACCGCCCTAAAGGAGCTAAAGGTGAGTGACTCAGAAGTTGGTTTGCCATCATCCCTTCCAACTCTTCCAACCCTACCATCCTTACCATCCACCCAAGTTGTAAAAGTACCCTCAAGTAGGAGACCAGCAAGGAAGGTGTTTGCTGGAAGCACATGCAAAAGAAATTTGAACACGGGAAAAAGGGCGAAGGCTGCAGATTTTCTCATCCCCGAATGTGTTATAAATTCTGTACCTACGGAAGCAGGCATCCACGAGGGTGCAAAATAGAAAAAAACTGCGCGTTCCATCACCCTAAGCTGTGCTGTAGTATTATGAACAAAGATGATTGCACAAAAGACAACTGTTGGTTTTTTCACATGAAACCACGTAAACGAATTGAGGAAGCTGACAGAGGAGGAGGTAGCAAGGATTTACCCCCACAAAGAAAGGCTCCTGCTGATAACCATGACCCACAAACACAAATAACCTTTATCTCGCAACACAAACAGTCAAAGAAAGTGCACTCGACTGCACTGCACCAGCCTCCTCCACTGCACCAGCCTCCTCCACTGCACCAGCCTCCTCCACTGCACCAGCCTCCTCACCGTCAAAGTTTCACCGGCTTCCATTAAAAACATATGCCACCTATCCGAATACTCGTAGAAAACGAAAAATGTTACCCATCCGCCGTTATCATAAAAATCCTGTTAGATAATTAACCATGTTCCAGTAAGCACCCGATATGACATTTTTCTGCCGCTATTCTCAATCCCCAAACAAAACAAAACACAATTCACACATTCCAGAGAATGTGTGAATTGTGTTTGTTATCCCAGTTTTGATCAAGGTGTTTCTTTCTTAGGTTGCGTTTGTGTGTGTTTATTTCAAGGTCTATATCTCTGTTGAGTTGTTGGATAGATGGATCATGTCTGTTTTGTTTTCTGATGTTGTTTCGTTCTTGTATTTTGTCTCTGATGGCTTGGGGTATGAGGGGTCTGTTTTGTTTTATTTTTCCTTTGGGTATGTGGTGTTTGTCTACTTGCGGCCTGTCGCCGATTCATGCACTTTTCGTGACTTGTTCACGGGAGATCTAAAAACAGGTCTATTGACCGGATCTTTTCAAAACTGACGATAGTTCGAAATAGCTACTAGACTTCAACCGGGTTCGATATGGTGCTAGGCATTTCGAGTCTGAACATATATTTCTTCATAGCTTTATCTAGTCTGTTCTTGAACGCGTTCATACTCGGAGCGTCAACGATGTAATCAGGGAGGCTGTTCCACATGTCGGTGACTCGAAGCGAGAAGAAATGTTGTCGCGGGGATGAGCTGCAACGCAGTTCACAGATTCTAGCAGAGCACTTCAGCACAGCTAACGCAACGTCAAATCACCGGCATTTGCACTGCTTTTTTTATTAATATATCCTCTTTCCCACCACTTGTAGCGCCTCGATAAGATTTCTGTCTGCAATTACTGAAAACCTAATAATAATAAATTCAGTAGAATGGATCTTTTTGGTGGGTAACATAATAATTCGCATTTAGAGAGAAACTCCGTAGGCAAGCCAATCTCTGACATTGGCACACGACCTGTTAGTTTATTGTTAATCGGCAATCCGCATATTGACCTTAATTTACTATTTAATTTAAGCTTAACTGACTAATAAAATGGGTTTCAAGGAGCAAATGTTAAAAAATTTTTGATGTGTCTCAACAAACGAATTTAATTTCTTATAACAATTTTCGTACGTCACCACCACAATCATTCCCACTCAAAGGCATGTTCCTGAACGGTGATAAATTTGAGCCTGAAGAGGTTTAATGAAGAAAAAGTATTCCTGTGATGTGAAATCCGGCAGTAATCCTGCTAATCAATATCTACTTAAAAGAATCATTCTTTAAATATCCATTAGAATTTTTTGAAAATTAAATCTACTATACGGGATTTTTTCTAAGTGTGTACAAATATTTGATGCTAATTTTCCCATATCTGGAATGCAACAAATCAATTCGTCTACGATTTGTAAAGTACCGCACTTCTGTGCCCATTTCACCCAAACGTTCCGCCCACATAATTGTGAATATTGCCTATTCTTAATATCTTTCACTATCCACTTGGAACGAACGAATCGATCTAGTCCAACCTCTTATATTGCAGGCGCATTCGTGCCAAATAATATTTTACTTAGTTATTCACGAAAAAAGTTATGATATGAATTCTTCATGAGGTGCTCAGTATTTTTGGTTATCAATTTTGATCACACTTATGATTCGTATGCAAGTGATATGAAATATGCTGGTATATTTTTGAACGCTGGCTAAGAGATTGCAACTGATTGCATCTCGCAGCAGCTTTTTTACGAAGAAGATACAAATATTACCGTGAAGTTGTGTAACATATCCATTCAGCAGGGAAAAACAGTGGAACACGAATCCTACTTCACTGCCCAAATTTCCACAATGTCCGAAAACCGCATACATGTTTCTGATTATTTATTCGCATCAAAAATAAATTCTCGACTAATTAACTAAACGCTCCGGTCTTCTACAACTTAAATAAGTAATATAAGATTACCAAACAATTTTGAAAACCATGGTACTGAAGAATTACCCTCAAAATGATGCAGTGTTTAAATAATTTAATGCAAAACCTAATTTTGCATTTATTTATATTTTATTTATACCTGTGTAAATGAAATCGAGATCTAATCCATCGGTCACATATGACCCATAAATCTTACCTGAACTATCAATATGCCTTTTTTTAAAATAATTTCTACTACAGTTATGCTTATTACTTGTGAGCAGTAATCAATGAGCTATAGGAACTGCAAATGCCTGCAAATATGTTTGGCGCGATAAAGTGAGCTATCCCATCACAGTTAACATAAGGAATAATTACTCAAAAAAGCATCTACTACTCAAATTCACGAATTTTGATTAGAAATTGCCGTTAAATCTAAATTTTCTAGGAACTTATAGAAAAATACGTATTCCATCGGAAACTAAAATAAATATATAACAACAACCTTTAGGATGGTAATACATACGAGTTAATCATCCAAGGAAAATCAACAACGACGATGCCTGTGTTATACGCTTAGAGAGATGCAATCGATTGCAATCTCTTTGCCAGCGTTCAAAAATAATTTTGAAACTGAGGAGCATATACACTAAGTGATTGAGATAATTTGAACGAATCACAAAAAATACTGAGTATTTCATATTAAATTCCCACCGGAACTTATCTGGAGGAATAACTAAATAAGTTATCACTTGGCACGAATGCACTTGCAATGTAGAAGGTTGGACTGAAATTCTGAAAAATGCAATAGGGTTGGACTGAAATTCTGAAAAATGCAATAGGGTTGGACTGAAATTCTGAATAAATGCAATATTCACAATGATGTGAACAAAATGTATGGATGAAATGTGCACAGCAGTGTGATACTTTTACAAATCGTAGCCGAATTGATCTGATGCACTCCAAATATGAGGAAATTTACATCAAATAATTGTACACACTTGAAAAAATACCGTATAGTAGTTATAATTTTCAAAAAATTCTGAAGGATATTAAACGAATGATTCTCTTAAGTAGATATTGATTAGCAGGATTCATGCTGGATTTCACAGCATCAAGGTCTACGTCCGCAGGAATACTTTTTCTCCATTAAACCTCTTTAGGCTCAATTTTATCACCGTTCAGAATCGGACTTAGAAGCGTGCCGATGAATGGGAATGATGGAGGTGGTGATCAACGTACGAAAATTGTTATAAGAATTTAGATGCGTTTGTTGGAACACATCAAACACTTTCAAACATTTGCTCCTTGTAGCCGTTTTTATTAGTCAAGTAAAGACTAAATTTAATAATATATTATGCCCAATGTGCGGATTGCCGATAAGCAATGAACTAACAGATCGTCATCCATCTCAAAGATTGCCTTGGCAAAGAAGCTTCGCCCATCGATATGACCTGTTATGTTACACACCAAAAAGTTGCATCCACCGGAATTTATTACTATGTCTTTAGTTATTGCAGATGAGAACACAATTTAGTCACTAGTTTGCTCGGGAGATACTTGAAAGCGGTAAAATTGTGGTATAAAAGTTGGTATATGTTGGTAGGATTTAATGGCAGTTTGCCAGGGTTCTAGGCGTCTCTTACCGGCGTTCGCGTGGCGATCTCATTGAAATATACAAATTTCTCACGGTTTATACAAGGTCTGAATAAGATTATTACAATTAGAAACTAGAACCAACGCCAGGGTAAACGGCAATAATGTAAAAACACAGCGTTGCAACTCATCCATGCAACAACATTTCTTCTCGCTTCGAGTCACCGACATGTGGAGCAGCCTCCCTGACAGCATCGTTGACGCTTCGAGTATCAACGCGTTCAAGAACAGACTAGATAAAGCTGGTGGTGGAACATGGTGGAAGTCTAATAGTTATTTCAAACTATCGTCAGTTTTGAAAAGATCCGGTCAAGGGACCTGTTGTTAGATCTCTTGTGGACAAGTCACGAAAAGTTCAAGAATCGGTGACAGGCGACATCAGGCCTGTTCTTCAGCGCCGACATCACTATGATATGATATGATATTATATTATATGATATGATATAATACGATATGATTTGAAATATGCGTTTAATTTGCATTAATTTAGGTATTGGCAATACAAATAGTTGATAAATATGCATCAACAACTCCTTCAAATTTCAACAATGTGTCTTTCGCATCTTTAGCATTCACATTTAACACTAGTTATTGGTCTAAAGTCATGACCTACAAATGAAAGCTTTAAAAATTCACCAAACCACTGAGGTGCATCCGGACTGCGTTTCTAATCAAGTTAGCCCTGGAAAAAATTCGTTTTTTCGCGCAATGAATGAAACACTTGAGCCGAAACTAGAAATTACTCGTCAATTTTGCCAGGACACTAGTGATTTGATGGTTCCGTTAATTAGTTATAGTAAGAGTAATGTTTAATAAAAAATAGTCCTGTCCTGTGATTAATTCGCAATTCTGTTCAATGAATGAGAAACGAGCAGTCAATCTTATTCGTCATGTTAGCCTATAAAAAATTGATAAACTGATCGTTACCTAACATGGAAAAAATGGCAAGGTAATTTGTTAGGCATTAAGTGATCCTGGGTTGAAGTATATGATGAATAAGTTTACCAACGATGAAATTTATAAGAGAATTCCGTATGATGTTGCCATAGGATTTATTTCGTTTTCCAGCTCATGCTTGTGTTTTTGCTGCTCATCATGAGCGGCAAATAAATATTTCAGAATTGCACAGTGACTGAAGGGGGCCTTCCCAGGGAGAATGCATCCTCTTCAGATACCATGTTCATCATGAGCAAATTGCAAGAGAATTAAGTGATGAGTTAATTTTGATCAGGTTTAGCATATCATGTAATTAATGAAAACGCTTATTGAGCGACACATTCAGGCTCTTATCCATTAGGACGCATGGATCTAATGACATCTATCACGCATATGTTATTCTCTGATGATAACACGCATCAGTGCTTTCGAATGTTAGCTGCTTGGCTGCTTCGATGGTTTGCATCATTGATCCACTTTTCCGAATTCTACATATAATCAACGTTTTCATTAGACATATAATATTTATGGCAAATTGTAACGAAGGCAGACTACTGTACGCTGACTAATCTATGAAAACCGCTGAGCCAAATTATTAGGGGCGATTCGAATAATCATGTTCAACGTTAACTAAGCTCAGATAGCGTACTGACTGGCACAGAACATGCACGTATACCGTATACGTAGGCATTTATAATATTTTAGCCCATTGACGATTAATCTAATTAATAAGACTAAAAACTATCCGGTTTAATGAGAATAAATAAATTTGATACTTGTCGAGAAATGAATTAATTATGAATTTTAGGAAATTCCTTCAAGCATGTTCATTTGCTTTGGCATGAATGCTTAGTCCAGGCAAATGAATGAAGCCATCAGATTCAATTTGGTGCCTGGCAATAATTAGATGATAATATATAAACTGAAATATATATATTCAGTTTTCTGCATCCTCGAAATAGTCAGAGTGAGTAGCTAACTTCATCAGGCACAAATTTCATGCCCACGAAATCAATTTATGGCTTTCCTTGTTCGAAATTACTAAAAAAGATTTATCAATTCTGGTCTTTATTATTTTATTTTTTTTATTTAATATTTAACATATTTGAATGATTTAATATGAGTTGGTCCCGATTATGGGTAATTCATTAGGTTTGTAAATCTTTTCAGTAACTTTAATCATCCCTCATGTTACGAAAATTCTATCATTTGAGTATATTTAATTTCATACGAAACAATTCAAAATCTCAATCAAATAAAAACACTCAACTTAACCCCATAATCTCGTTTACTGCCATTGTAAATAATTCTTGTCTCTCTCCCGAACGCATTACCGACAGTCGCAATAGACTAAGGCTACGGCCAGACTAAAAGCTTTCACGCGGACGCAGGCTGACGCCTCAAGCAGAGCGGCGCCGCGCTGCGCGTATAGTGGCCGCACCAGACCCTGGACCGCGCAGCTTACGGCGAGTCAGTGTGTATAAATGAGTGTCAGCAAGAGACTAACAGCCGTTCTTCTTGGTAGAAGATATATGGTGAAATAAAAGATATATTTGAAAATCCCATATATACCTTATTTTATCCTGTTTGGAATCCATTCGGATGAGATAAGAAAGATACTTTGATTAGTTTTATATGATGCCCACGTCGCACGTTCAACCTTAATACAGATGGACTACAAGCGCATGTGCAGTTTTTTAGCATAATAAGTAATGCAAATAATTTTGTTTTCTTTTTTATTTAGACGGACCTTTACTTAAAATGATGCGACTCAATCAATTTACGTCTGCAGTTACTGAAAACATAATGATAGGTTCCGGAAAATACATCTTTTTGGTGGTTAACATAATAAGTCACATCGATGGTCCAGCGCTGTTGGCAAGCAAATCTTTGAGATGGCAGACGACTTGTCAGTTCATTGCTAATCGGGAATCGCATATTAAGCTTTTGTTATTTAATTTGAGCTTTACGTGACCAATAAAAGCAGTTTCTAGGAGCAAATGTTTAAGAATGTTTAATGGGTTTTTAACAAACGCTTCTAATAATAACAATTTTTGTTCGTCACCACCACCATCATTCCCATTATTCTGCACGTTTTTAAGTCCGATTCTGAACAATGCTAAATTTGTGCCTGAATAGGATTAATGAAGAAAAAGTATTCCTGTGGACGTAGATTTTGATGATGTGAAATCCGGCATGAATCCTACTAATCAATATCTACTTTAGAGAATCATTCGTTAAATATCCGTTAGAATATTTCAAAAACTATAACTACTGAACGGGATTTTTTCCAAGTGTGTACAAATATTTGATGCTACTTTCTTCATGTTTGGAGTGCATCAGATCAATTCAAAAAAGTACCGCACAACTGCGCCCATTTCACCTATACATTTCGCCCACAACATTGTGAATATTTTTTTTAATTCATTTCACTATCCACTTGGTACGAACGAGTCGATCTAGTCCAACCTTGTACATTGGAGGTGCATTCGTGCTAGGTGATAACTAGTGATAAGTTACTCCTCAAAATAAAGTGATGAAATGAATTTAAAATAAATTGCTCAGTATTACTGGTTATTCGTTTGAAGAACTCTCGTGGCTTTACAAAGTGCATCTGAAGGAAATCGATTGTTTTTTGGAACGCTGGCAACGAGGTTGCAATTGATTGCATATCCGAGCAGCGTGTTTATGGAGAAGAGAAGGTTGCTTTGAAGTTGTGTTATACAGTATATCCATTCTACAGGAATAAGTGTGAAAAACATATCTTTCTTTAGTTCCATGCGAAAACTCCCCGAATTTAAAAAAAAACAGTGAACCGTATTTATTTTTCCGAATATCTGCATGAAATGAAATTCTCGACTAACTCACTAAACTCTCCGTTCTTGTGGCAAAGAAATAAGTCCCATAAGATGACCTAACAATTTTCAAATCCATAGTACTGAATATAATCCCTGAATAATATATAGTATTTTGATCATTTTATGAAAAACTTAATTTAGGATTTATTTATAGTAAATTTCTACCTCGAAGTGGTTGACATGATTTTGTATTGTATATGTACACAGTTTGCAATGCTTCGGAGACGAGTGAGAGAGTGGCTGCTGACGCTGCGTTTATTACTGATTGTTGTGCCAAGGCACTTACGTCGCTGTGGATATAACGGCATGCAAGAGGCTGGATCAGAAGACGCTACCACCTGTAGACCGCTGCTGGTGACTGTAGGATACAGCCCATGTCGGGCATGTGCTCAAGACTGCGAGAAAATTAAGTGAATTCCCTGAGTTTATTCTTCCGTTGTTAAGAAGGATTCTACTCCTTAAGAGGGAGCGGATTCTGCCATAAATGGCAGAGAAGCAACTGGCTAAGAAAGGGAAAAATCAAACAGTGGTCCAGTCTCAAAAAGCCAATGTGGAACCAACCGCAGGTGTTCTTTCAACTAGAGGAGTCGAAAGATATGTGAGTGATAAAAGTTGCTTCCATAGAAATAGGAGTGTTAGTAAGAACAGGTAGTTTTAGAAATTCCAGCTCACGACAGAGTACTTTAAAATGTTTTTACACTAAATCTGTCTCTGTTTTAAACAGAAGAAGTGAGCTGCTATCGGTGATAGAGAGCGAGTGTCCAGACATTTTCGGTATTATATACAGAAACGCTGCCTATGAACCACGGTGGGAACATTGTACCAGTTGAGTTTCAGTTGTGAGGTTTTGATTGTTTTCACAACATAGGTGAAGAGCAGCGCGGCAGAGGTGTAGCGTACAACTCGAAAACTCAACTATATATACAACTCGAAAAAGTTAGTCGATGATGTATTTTATGAAAGCATTCAAGCAACCAACATATGAATGCACCAATGGTTGTAATCATCAGAAAATATCATTATCGAGGATTCCATTTGATCCATGCGTCCTAATGGATAAGGCCCCAGAGATGTGTCGCTCAAGCAACGTTTTCACCCATCATATGATATTCTAAGCCTGACTAAAATCCACCCACCACTTCAACTTCTCTGACTTTGGTGAGCAAATAAGTTGCTAATGATGAATATGGTGTCTGAAGATGGTGTATTCTCCCTGGGAAGGCCCCCT